>NC_140078.1:75022763-75186404 GCF_964194135.1 Talpa europaea
TTTCCCCCTAACAATTCCCCCCTTTCACTTGTTGCCACCATTTCCATGGTGATGAAGATCGAATATATGGAGGTTGGGATGCAGTCTCAGATGAACATTTTGTCAGGTTCCAGTGTGAAAGAAAACCAGTCTCTCCAGGTATTTGTCCATTGTGGAAAGCAAAAGTCCTCCACTCCAGGAAAAATAGTTCATCAGTTTAAGCCAAAAAAAAAATCTGGAGGTGTTAGCCAAAACAAGACAGCAGATATGTAAAAATTACAGGAAAAAAAAAATCTTAAAATGGTTCAACTGATGTAAAAAAACACAAATTTTCTCAACCTTGATCCCAAACTTTTAACAGCAAAGCAAAAGTTTGCAAACTAAATCTACTTTTAAACCATTTTTCCTATTTTTGCATAAAATCACAGAGTAGAAATAACTAACAGCAATTTTAGCTGGCTTTGTTGAAATATTCCATACAGGATCAGAGCGAACCGGTGGCATCCAGTCGATGTATGCTTCAGGTATAAAGTTGGTCTCATCAGACTCCACCTGGGCTTTCCTCTTCTCGAGGGTACCAGGGCATTTTCGTTGGCCGGGTTGTCCAGTCCTGCCAATGGAGGCAAGCTTCCTCACCTTCTTTGGAGGTCTCTGGAACCCTACAAACAAGGGAAACAGGTTCTCCTCTTCTTGGTTCAGCTCTTTTTCAACTTTCTGGAAGAACTCCACACAAAGCCACACAATCAAACTCACGTCCAATTTTCGTTAAAACAGACAAAATCCCTATGGAAGTTATGCAAAAACAGACTCTGAAATAAGTAGCAAAAATTACTACCACTATTTGTATGCTGTGTTGGTATCAAGGGGAGAGAAAATGTGACAAGTTAGCTTTGCTGGAAAAAAAATTACAACCTTTCTGCAGATCCTGGTTACTCAAAACAAAACAAAACAAAACAAAAATTTCGTGGATTCAGGACAGAATGCATAAAAAAAAATTTCCAGTATTATGTCAAAGAAACCTTAGTAAATGTCAGGTGTATTTCCAGGTCTATTCAGTCCTTTGTAGGAAAGTTTTTTACTCACAACAGTTCCATCAATAGGAATCTGTTGAGACCTTTTCTCCCTATATTTCCGGAAACAATTTCTGTAGGTGTGAAACAATTGAATTATACAATATTACAAGGTGACAATCACCCCTGACAATTTACATACATACCAGATACTACTGTTAACATCTTGTACATACCAAAGTTTTACCATTTTCCCAAGTGACAATGCTTCCCTTTCAGTTTTACTTCATTAGGTAAAAGCCAAATAGAACAAATTCATGTAATGCCTTCCCAGGAGGAAAAGGAGAAACTTCGTGGAGTGTCTCAGGAGCTCTACTGAGGTTCCACAAAATTTCCTTGCATCAGTCAAATGACAGGCTACCAAATTTGTACTTGAATTTAGATTTCTGGGAAGCTTTGCCATAAATACCAGAAAATTAACAGAAACAACAATATTAAATCTCTATGAAGGCACCGGCTTAGTTCAGTAGCACAATGTTGACAATCAAACCATAACTTTTTGTTTTTCTCATAACTGGAGACTCTTTTTTTTTTTTCCAACTTATATGGGCACCATGTATACCAATTTGTCGATCACTGGAGGTCAAGACGGTTAGACACAAGGACATACAGACAGACAACATACAGACACAAAGAGCTCTTTAGTTACCATTCATCACGCGTGGGATATCCCATACAACTGCAGTTTGTCTGATAGGCCAAAGTAACAATAAAAAAAAACAAGCAGAAAAAAAAAAAACTTCAAAGTAAAAAACAAAAGTTGACAGGAAATAACAAAATCAAGATTAAAAACCTTTCTATGTAAAAAAAATACTGTCAGCATATGCATGATCCTAGATGTTATTTCACATCTCCTAAACTTTGAAAGGAAGAGATTGGTTAGAGCATGTTAGTTTTTTTTCTCAGGGTTCCTTCAGAAAAAAAAAAACGAGTTCTTAGGTATCCTGCAACAATAACTGGAAAAGAAGTCGGTAACATTCAAGTTTCTTTCTGTTTCTTAAATAAATATCTCAAGTCTTCAATGGGTTCACAAGACCAATGGGACTTCGTCTCTGGGTCAGTTCCTTCTGGCGCTTTCTTAACTCTGGAATGATGTACCCAGGGTTTTATACCTGCAAGTTTCAGAGAAGTATGTGTGCTTAGCAAAACGTCATATGGACCAGTCCATTTTTCTGACAACTGGTTTTGGGCATCCCCACTCTGCCAGGTCTTCAGTAAGACCTGATCTCCAGGTTTGAAGGGATGCAATGGTTGATCAGGAGGCATAGAGATTCTCGAGGTTGCAAAGTTATGAATTACTGCCAGAACCTCCTGGATGTGTTTCACATATTGTGTGATCCGGCAATCTTGAGCTATTTCTGGACTGGCTTTCAGAACTGAGGCCTGGAAGGGTCTTCCAAACACAATTTCAAAGGGGCTTAATTGTAGCCCACTTCTAGGTGCCACTCTTATGCGGAGGAGGGCAAGGGATAGTACCTGGTCCCAACGAAGCTGTGTTTCTTGGCACAGTTTCGCCAAGGTTTTCTTTAAGGTGTGATTCATTTTCTCCGTTTGTCCAGAAGACTGTGGTCTCCATGCAGCATGCAATTTCCAGTTGATCTGTAACGCGCTGCTTACTGCATGAGTAACATCAGAGACAAATGCTGGCCCATTATCACTCTGGATAGAATCCGGCAACCCAAAGCGAGGAATTATCTCCTTTAGCAGCTGTTTTGCAACCTCAGAAGCTTTTTCCGTCTTTGTGGGAAATGCTTCCACCCATCCCGAGAACGTATCCACAAAAACCAACAGGTATTTGAAGTTGCCTGTTGTTCTAGGCATCCACCTGCCAGTCCTCAAAAGGGCACTTGCCTCGATATTGAACCCCAACGGCTCTGGGGTGGGAGTCAGTCTTGGGGTTATTCCTGGCACATAGTTGACAACCTCGGGTGATCCGTTGTGCTGTTCTATGCAAATATGGTCCCTTCAAATATGGGCGCACAGTTTCTAATAAGGCATCTCTCCCATAGTGGGATCCTTCCTGAAGATGTTTTAGCACTGGATATACCCTTTCCCCCTAACATAAACATTATAGGTTAGTTAGAAAAAATCCCTTTGTCTCCCTTCCCCCAGGTAACTTCCTGCCCTTTGTTTGCCCAAGCCCTTAGTTGATAGTTCACCATGGTAAACATAGAAATGTTACTTTCAGTCACGAAAGTTTTTGCTAGTAATAAAATGATTGTTTAAGATAAATGACTGTTCTAAGAACACTTTTGTTTAGCAACTGTGCCTTCTTCAAAATAAAGAATGTTACAACCTCTGCTGGAGGGCAAATAAACCCCTGGCTGTTCTAGAGAAAGAGGTAATGATTGTTATCTTCCTGCTCTAATACATATGCTTATGTACTCTCACGGTTTGCTTGTAATGTATAAATAAAGGGCTGCTGAGACCCTCAGCAGGATGATGTCTGCACCCTGATCAAGTGTTTGAATCTCCTCACTCCCTTTCCCCCTCAACCCTCAGATTCGTCCACGCAGTCTCATCCTTACAGGAACCCCTGACCCCACGACAGTTTGCTGGAGCTGGTTTCTGGCAGTGCAAGGGGTTAAGACACGACCTATGCAGTTATCCGCAGCCACTGCAGCACAAGTTCAATCTCTGGCCAAGGAGATACCCACATGGCACAGCAGACCTCTCCTGACTTGCCCACTGCTCCCCTCAGCAGTGTATTTCAGTCAGTCTGCCTATTCTGTTCCCCACTCTGTGGTGACTTCTGTCACCCCCCCACACACACACACCTCTGGCCTATACCCCAGTTCTTGTATGCATAAGCAAATCTTTAAAGAAAAAAATAAGGAAAGGAAAAAGCAACTGAGATTTAAAAGCCTGGAAAAATATTTGGAGAGCTTCCTTAGCTCTCCTTATCATAAATTTGCATTCTACCACCATATATGTGCTGAATAGCATAGTAACGTAATTGGGAATTGCCTTTTTTTATTTTTTAAGGGTCTACGTTTTCTACTTTGAAAATAAACCGTAGTCGTTATTTAAATTCTCTACTTGCAAAAATGAGAACACAACACTCCAACTCTACCCCCCAGATAGGATCACTTTTTCTTTCAAAATTCCTATGTACTCCCATCTTGTTTCTGTGCCTACTTTTGTAAAACAACTTTATTTCGCAATTACTATATTGCGTTTTTTCTTTTCACTCGCCATCACAACATAAACTCTCCCGCACATTTTGCAAAGACCTTGCGAAGGGTGACATCTTCCCTGCAGGCCTGCGGGTCGTGCACCTCCGCGAAACAAACGATCAATGTCAAAGCCTCAGCCGACCTGCGCCCTCCTGGGTCCCAGCCCACGCTCCTGCTCCCATTCCGCCCCCGCCTGGTCCTTCTGCGCCTCCGTCCCTTTCCGGACTCCCGGCGCCCTCTCGGCTTCCGTAGACCGGTGAGCCGTCACGCGGACGGCGTTGCTGGTTGCCTTGGTGACGGTTGCTGGGGGCAGCGCGTGCAGGCGTCCAGAAGAGGTGCCGGCGCGGCGGCGGCGGTAGAGCGGCGGAGAGGAGTGACCGCTGTAAGTGCGGGGAAGGGCGGACGGGCCCGGAGCCGGGGGACCCCGCAGATGCCGGGGGTTCTGATCCCGACCCCGGCGCGCACGCTCGCCCGAGAGCCCCGCCGCGGGCCTGATGCTCGCTGCATGCCCGGCGCCCGGCGAGAACTCTCTGCATCTTCACGCACAGCCCCCTCCCCGCTGCAGGCCCACACTTATTTTCCGCGCGGTCCAGGGCTTGGTGAGACTCAGAGAATGGGTCACCCGACAAAGTCACTTAGCCCAGGAGACGGCGTAGACAGGCGCGCGAACTCGGGGTGCCCTGACCAGCGCCCCCTGCTGGCCGCTGCTCGCCCCACGCCGAGGGTCTGAGCCTAAAAGAGCGACCTTGCAGCCTCGGTGCACGCTTCCTCCTGCTGCCCTGCCAGCCCCCGCGAGACGCAGGACGCTCAGAGCAGTTCCGAAACTGCAGGCTTCGCAGCGAAAGAAGGTCACAGCATAATTAGAAGGAAGGTATACAGATTTCCTATTATCCCCTGCTGCTACACAGGACATCAGTTTACCACTAGGGTGGGAAATTTGTTGCAAGGATGAACCTACTGTTTATTTACATCAGGGTTCCCTCGTGGTGGTGTGCGGTCTATGGATTTGGACAAATGTGCAATGAAACGTAGCCACTGTGGTGTCATGCCTAGTACTTTCACTGCCCTAAAAGTCCTCTGCATTCCAACTAGTCATCCCAGTGCCTGGTAACCACAGACTTTTGTATTGACCAGTTTTGCCTTTTCCAGAATGACATATGGTGGGATTCACAGAGTATGTGGCCTTTTCAAGACTGGCTTCTGTACTTAGCAATATGCATCTAGGTTTCCGTTGTGGCTTTTCGTGACTTGATAGCATTATTTCTTTTCTTCACTGAATAATATTCCCTTTTATGGGTATACCAGTTTGTTACCATCCATTTAAGGGTATCTTGGTTGTTTCTGATTTTTGGTAATCATGAATAAAGCATCTATAATCATTTCTTTGTAGGTTTTTGTGGACATAAGGTTTCAACTAATTTGGGTATCTGTGATTGCTAGATCATTTGGTAACACTATGTTTAGCTTTGAAAGAAACCACCAATCATCTTCCAAACTGACTGTACCTTTTTGCTCTCCCATCAGCAGTGAAGGAGAGTTGCTGTTGCTTCAGATGCTTGGAAGTATCTGGTGGTGTCAGTGTTTTGGATTTAGCCATTCTAATAAGTGTGCTGTGGTATCTTGTTGGTTTAATTTGTAAATCCTGGTGACAACTAATGTTGAACAGCTTTTCTTATGCTTATTTTCCTTCTGTGTATCTTCTTTGATGAGGCATGTATGTGGGTCTTTCTCCACTTTTATTTTTTTAAAGATTTATTTATTTATGCATACAAGAACTGGGGTACAGGCCAGAGATGCGGGGCATGAGAGAGATTCACCAGAAACAGAGTTGGGAACAGAACAGGTGGATTGACTGAAATATACTGCTGAGGGGAGCAGTGGGTGAGACAGGAGAGGTCTGCCGCTCCATGTGGGTTTCTCCCTGGCAGGCCAGGAATTGAACCCATGCTGCAGAGGCTGCAGACAGCTTCACAGTGCAGCGCTCAACACGCTGTGCCATCGGGGAGGCCCTTGCCTTTTTACTTTCTAAGCAACGCCTTTTGCAGAGCAGAATTTTTAAATTTTATTTAGTCCAACTTAGTCTCCCACAGCTGTTACAGAATCAGGTTTGTCCTAAGTCCCAGATTCTGTGTCAGCTTGGACCAAACTATTTGTACCTGGTCCGGACCAGCAGCATCCAACACCCAGGCTGCATCCCGACCGACTCCCCAGAAACATGGCCCACACCTCATCACCTTTCAAGCTCCCAGGTGGTTTGGTGGGTAGTGGGCCAGGGACCACAACTTGACATGCTGGTCACAATCTTCAAGTTGTTTTCCCAAATCATTGATGACCAAAATGATTTTTTTTTAAAGATTTATTTATTTATTTTTACAAGCACTGGGTGCAGTCAGATGCGTGGGAGGCTGAGAGAATTCACCAGAGCCAGAGCAGGGAGCAGAACAGGCAGAAGGACTGAAGTACACTGCTGAGGGGAGCAGCGGGCGCTGCAGGAGAGGTCCGAGCGCCATGTGGGACCCTCGCCAGTGGCCGGGGATCGAACTGGCGCTGCAGAGGCTGCGGGCAACTTCGCAGCCCAGCGCTCAACCGCTGCGCATCGGGGAGGACCCCAAAATGATTTTTAATAGCTCATCCTTTCATTCTCCAAGGTGACTCAGATTGGACAATGAAGTATGTGGCTGTCCTCTCTCAGGAGACTCACAGGATTATCTGGTTTTTATACTGTAATTAGTTATATATTCAAATAATAGGCTCAGCAGGGTTTCCATCAATCTCTAGACACCTTTTCAAGTGAAATTTCTTTAAATAGGGTCTCCAATGCAAGCCCAGCTCACTGCCTAGCTTTATAATAAAGTTTTATTGGAATACCGTCACACCCACTCATGTACTTAATTGTCTGTGGCTACTGTCCGCCACAGTAACAGGCTACATCGGTTGCAACAGAAACCATATGGTCCATAACACCTAAATTATTATCTAGCCCTTAAAGAAAAAGTCTGATTTTACCTAAAGTTACAGCATGGAGTCTAATTGTTAAGTTACAGTATGTCCCTGGGTATCCCATCTGTTGGTGTAACAGGGTGGTCCCCAGGAAAGGGGGAGGTTCCCTGCCCCACCCAAGGGAGGGTGGAGCTGAGCAGGGAGAGGAGAGGATGCAGAAGAGACTGAGGAAGGAAGCAGGATGGAGCCAGGAGACCTGGAGGAGGCACATGGAGCCTAGAGACACGTGAAGAAACTGAGCTTGTCTTTTGGTCATGGACTAGGTGACACAGATGTGGGTGAGACCCGTGGGGAGGTGACAATGGCAGCTTTTATCTTGATGTTGATTTTGCTCTTTTCCTTCTGGGCTTGTCTGGTTGTTTCTGACCCTTTTCTGTGGGTCCCCACTGGAAGATGCTTTAGACTTGTGGCAGGCTTTAGGGCCTTGTTCTGGGCCAATCCCACATGGATGGACTTTTACCCACGAGGGGACGGGTAACTTTGGGTGCTTCATTTAGAAACTAGACTCTTTGCCTTTCCTGTATTGTTTCCTAGTTTTATTAAAGTTCCTTCCCATTAAAGTCTCATGTGTTTTGTGTTGATGCGGCGGATGGCAGAACCCATTTAGAATAGGCAGGTTTGCGGGGTTTGAGCTGCCCCTCTCCCTGCCCTATAACATTGGGACACACTGGGGTGGAGACTTTTCATTTAGTGTTGCACTTTCAGCAGAGGGGTCCAGGGGTTGCTGCAGTATGACAGGAGGGTCAGTCACCAAGACCTTTCTCAGTTTCCAGGATTTGACAGAAGCACTCACAGCGTCTAGAAGCGCCGTTAGAGACACGGTCTGTTACGGTGCAAGGATGCAGGCTAAAATCTGCTCAGGGAGTCGGCACTTTGTTTTTTGTTGTGGTTTTTTTTTTTTTTACATATTTTATTTATTTTAAAGATTTATTTATTTATGCATACAAGAGCTGGGGTACAGGCCAGAGATGCAGGGGGTGAGAGGATTCACCAGAGACAGAGCGGGGAACAGAACAGGCAGACTGACTGAAATACACTGCTGAGGGGAGCAACGGGTGAGACAGGAGAGGTCTGCTGCGCCATGTGGGTTGCTCCATGGCCGGCCGGGGATAGAACTTAGATTGCAGAGTCTGTGGATTGCTTCATAATACGGTGCTTAACCACTTGCGCCACCAGGGAGGTCCCGGGAGTCAGCAGTTTGGACAGAGTCCAGGAGACACCAGGCATAAGTTTCCAGCTGTCCTCTCCCAGCGGAGTTGTAGGAACAGTGCTGACTTCTCCCAGCGGCAATGCCTGGTATCTGCATGGCACTTTGCCAGCCGGGGAGACTCACCCAAGCCTTGATGGCCAGGGAATTTATTATGAGGGGCAAGAGGTAGGGAGTAGTGACATGGACATGGCTGGCTGGCTGCTTGCTTCGCTAACCTTAGCCATTCAGTCTCCCACCTTTCCAGGGGTCAAGCTGGAAAGGAGAGAAAAGTGGGAACCAAGATCCAAATCATAACATCACTCTATTAGCACAGACTATCTGGAATGGTCCAAGGCCCCCAAGTAAATAAAAACACTGTTAATAGGCAGAATATGCCAGAAGCTTAGAGTGTCTTCCCTAGAAGCTGGTCAAGAGCCAAGCCTTTTTTGAGAATGTGCAGGGTATGGACAACCCAGACTTGCTGAGTTAATCCTTGACTACACACTTCCTCTTCCTGGGCAGAGCTGCCTGGTGAGGAATCCCAGGTGACTGGCTCCTGCCTTCACTCAGCAGGCTCAAGGGCCAGATAACAGGTTCCAGTTCTGGCACATTAGGCCCACCTGCAGCTCTGAGCCCATGCCCAGTATTCATTCACTCCAAGCTCATTGACTTGGAACCTCTAGGGGTGGAGCTGGACATCAATATTTTTAATTTTATCCCTAGGTATTCAAATTGAGGCAGGTTTAAAAACCACTGGGTATAGGCCTTGGAACCACCCCAAGTGGACAGGATGGAAATACATATTTTAGAAAGGAAATGAAACACTTGAGGGTGTTCTCCCTGCAGGATCAAGTGGCCTGGGGATACCAGCAAGATTAAGCCTGGGGGGTAGTATAGGACCAAAGGCGCAAGTTAATATAATTAGCTCAAACTTGGCATCAGAAGGGAAAACAGGCTGGAAGGAGAGCCTGCGGCCAAATCCTCCAAAGCTTTTAGTGCCTTTGGCCTTCATTTTGTGGCTAATGGGCATCTACTTAAGCTTTTTAGCACAAGGGTGTGGCAGGCTCTTAGCTGTGCTTGGAAAGGCAGCAGGACTGCAGGATGAGGGGAGAGAGGGGCAGCAAGGGCTATAGGGAACTTTTGAGCAGTACTAGCAAACTGGATGGTGGGTAGATGAATTGAGTTGGTTTAAGGCAGGGATGTGTCGCGCTTTAAAATCATGTTTAAACTGCTTTAAACATGGACACATTTAAAAATTCCATTTTCTAGGGCCTTCCCTGGTGGTGCAGTGGTTGAGCACTGGGCTGCGAGGCTGCCCGCAGCCTCTGCAGCGCTGGTTCGGCCAGTGGCGAGGGTCCCACAAAAAAAAAAAAAAAAGAATTCCATTTTCTAGGCTCGATTCTTCTATTTATGCAAAGTTCAAAAACAGACAAAGCATCTGGAATATGTAAGGTACTCTGACCATTCCATGAGAAAAAGAGAGCACAATTTAAAAATGGGCAAAAGATACAAATAGACATATCACAAAAGATCTACAAATGGCATCAGCTCCTGAAAAGATGCTCAATGTATTTGTCATAAGGGAAATGCAAATTAGACCCACGTTGAGATACTACTCCATGGCCACTCAGATGACTTACCTGCAGACTGCCCATGCAGAGTGTTGACCAGGATGTGGAGTGGCTGAAACACTGCCTGTGGAAAAAGCCACTCTGGAAAACAACTTAGCACTTTCTTATAGAGTTACACATAAATTTCCCATATAATCTGGCATTTCCAAGAGAAGTAAAAACATGTTCGCACAAAAACTTTATCGTATATGAATGTTCATAATGCTTTTATTCCTAATAGCAGACAATGAAAACAGCTCTGATATCCAATAACTAGTGAATGTATGAACAAATCGTGGATGAACAAATAGCTGCGCAGTGAAATACTCTACCTGGCAGTAAAAAGGAATGAATTAAGGATACATGCAGCAACAGGGACGCATCTCTAAAGTGGAGTGCTAGGCAAAAATAAAAAGGAAGGAAACTTGCCAGACACAAAAGACTACCTGCTCAGGGATTCCAGTTAAGTGGAATTCTAGAACAGGCAAAATGATGGTGAGCAGGGAAAAAAGGTGGATAGTTTGTCTGAGACTGGAACTGGCAAGGAGACTGATTACAAAGGGGCCCAAGGGAACATTATGGAGTCATGGAAATGTTCTGTATGACAGTGGAGGTGCTTTATACAATGTGTGTATGCATCAACATTCATTTGCACACATAAAATTGATATGCTTTTTTCTGTGCAAATTGTATTTGAATGGAGCCGATTAAAAAGAAAACACCAGGGCCTCCCCGGTGGCGCAGCAGTTGAGCGCTGGGTTGCGAAGCTGCCCGCAGCCTCTGCAGCACCAGTTGGATCCCTGGCTGCCGGGCGAGGGTCCCACATGGCGCCCAGACCTCTCCTGGCGCGCCCACTGCTCCCCTCAGCAGTGTACTTTGTCACTCTGCCCGTTTTACTCACCTCTCTGGCTCTGGTGAATTCTCTCACCCTCCCGCACTTCTGACTGTACCCAGGGCTTGTGTAAATAAATAATCTTTAAAAAAAAAAAAAAAAGAAAAGAAAACACCAAATTCTCCTTACTAGTGCAGGTCAGAACAGTGGTCCCCACTTGGGGAACAACTGACTTTAGGAGGCACAGGCAGCCCGCTCGAGGAATCTGCCTTAGGTGGCCACCTCACAGGTGCATACCTCAGTGGAGAGTCATATGCTCAGGATGTACGCACCTTTTACCAGGTAAATTACACCTAAATTTAAATTATACCTCAAATTTTAAAAAGTAGAAATCCTAGAAGTTGGGATTTAATTGCCTCAGGGACATGGACAAGCACTGTTACATTTTATAAGCTCCGAGGAGATTCGATGGTTCTGTTGTGCACTGTTGAGAATCACAGCTTTTGAGGACAGGAAGGAGTCCAGCGTTTTCCGAGTGACAGGGCGTATTCTGATGCCACTCTGCATCTGGTGCCCCTTAAAGGCTGTGGGAGGACGCTCAGCTCAGCTTGGGTTGTCAGGGAATGTAAGGTGAGTGTGGGAACTTCCCCATGGACACACAGGAGACTCCAGGGTGGGAGGCTGCTAGCAGCCTGATTACCTGCTGAGCACTCCCTGGAAATACACACCTGGAGGAGTTTGCTTCTGCTCAGACTCCTTGTCCTACTCCTAGGGCAGGATGGCAGCGGATGACAGCTCGCAGGACACCTTGCGGCGCCAGTTCAAGGCCATGCAGGAGATGCAGCACAAAAGGTTGCAGATGCAGATGGAGAAAAGGAAGGAAAAGGAACTGAGCCTCAAAAGCAAAGCTGATGACAAAGAGGAGTCCTTGGAGATTTCCAGTGGCCTCAGCCTTCTCCAGGCCGGGGAGCAAAATTTGAAAAATGGCTTTGCACAGAGGTAAGTGCAAGCCCTCCCTCCTCGGGTTCTGCAGGGAGAGGGCAGTGCGGTCATCGTCGTCGTCCGGTTGACTACATGTGTGTCCCGAAGCTGAGTCAGAGCTTTTGACACAGCTCGTTATTGAAGACTCTGGCATCTGATAGTAGAGCTTGACTCCCGAGACATGATTTGAAATGAAACATATTTAGAGACCATTTAAAGTCAAACTGAATTTTTGAAAGTCACCAAGTTGTAGCTTACTCACTTTCATTTTCTTGTGCAGTTTTGAAAACTGTGTTTGACTGACTGGTGGATCCTCCGTGACCCCACCACCAGATCTCAGGGACTGGTCTCCTGAGCCAACTTCCCTTCCTTGACTCACAACCACACCCACACATGCCCGCCCTCAAGAAGCCATTGGTGGGTTCCTTACCTTTTTTATAGAAAGGGACAAAGTTAAAAGGAATCCAGAAGCTCCTCATTTTTTTTCTAAATTCCATGATGTCAAGCAGATGCATATTGGTTTTTACTGGTTGTTAGAAAGTCTGTATTGATACATAGTCTCTGCTAATCATGTAAGCAACAGATTTAAACTGTCTTTTTGCTTCTTGTTTTGCCCAGAATCTATTTTCTCCACTTTCAAATCCTACTTGTTATGGTTTATCAATCTTCAAAATGTTCTCCCTAAAAATACGAATTGGGAAAAAAATAAGGATTTCTCAATAAATGAAAAATATTCATATGGTTCCTAATATTATCTCTAAGTTAACTCTAGACCAGTTTCCAGGTGATCTTTCCCCAAAACTGGACTTGGTAGAGACTTGAGTCATTGGTGGAATAATAACGACAACAAATGTAGTAATAACAGCTATTCCTAATTATTACCGTTTCCTATGACTTGCATAACTTCTTTGCTCCCTGAACAGCTATCCCTAGGGAGCCTGCTCTGCGCCGGATAGCAAAGTGGTCACAGACCCAACAGTTTTTTGTGCTTTGAAGTGTTGAAAAGAGCCTTGCAGGACAACTTGTAATATACAAAACCAACTATCTATTGTATTCCAATTTCCTGTCCAGTTTACTATCGTTTTTTCCTAAGTATCACTTTGGTTGCTTTTCACATACTTTTATGTATATATTGCTTTTGCAGTCAATCCATTCTAAATGCTTCTAAAGGATTTCTTCTTAAGTCATAAATGATTTAGAAATGCATGGTGTTTTTAGTCTCCCAAAATCAATATATTTGGGGCTTTGTTTTTTATTTTATATATTTGCTGTCTTTTCTACTATTGATTTCTCATATTAGTCAATTGCCATTAAAGAAAATGGTCTGTATGATATCCATTATTGGGGATTTGTTTAGGTTGCCTTTGAGTCTGTCATATAATACATCTTTATATCTGTTCCATGGATGCTTGAAAGAAGTATGAATTCTGAGTGGAGCATTTTATATAGCTCTCTGTTAATAAACAGTGCTTTTCAGACCTTCTTTCTACTTTCAGGTATGGTGTATATGTCTGTACGTTGTCACTTACTTTTCAGAAGAGTGTTAAAATCTGCTTACTGAGGTTCCTCGATTCCTCCTTCCTGTTGTATACCTCAGTCCTTACCATCAACCAGGTACAGCAAACCTGGGCAGTGGAGGCCTGACCCTGGTCAGCTGGTGCTGTGACTCCGCCTTTGCCTTGCAGGGTGCTTGAAGATGAGATTGAGCAGCTTCGAGATCAGCTCAGGGAAACAGTGGATGAGAATGGGCGATTGTATAAGTTACTGAAAGAAAGGGACTTTGAAATCAAACACCTCAAAAAGAAAATAGAAGAGGACAGATTTGCCTTCACAGGTCAGTCCTCCGTCGCTGCAGCAGCCCCTGCCCCAGGGCCCAGGTTGGCTCACGATCTGCCATTGGGCCCACCTGACAGGGCAGAAGGCAGGTGTCCAAGGGCCAGCTATGGTTACACTCATCCAGACCAGTCTGGAGTGAGGGAGAGGGCTAGGAGGAGAGCAGGCCAAGGGAGCCAGCACACGAGGAAATGAGAGCGCAAGAGCACCAGGAACTGGGGGCAGCAGGCGGGCATTCAGGCAGAGCAGGTGACCCAGCTGGCCTCGCGACATGGGGCCTCCATGATGTCCACAGCCTGCTCGGTGGACCAGCAGAGTCCATCCTCTCTTGGTCCCCCTTTTTCCCAAAATAACCTAATAAAGGGGCAAGGGAGCCAAATGTCCACCTTGATGCTCATGATGCTTGTCTCCCTTTGATAGCCCTTCGATGCAGGTCTGTGCCAAGCTCGGCCTCCTGATGTGTCCTCTAGCTGCCCTGGCCAGCAGCAGCAAGGCTGGCTGCCTTGATTGGAAAGCTATCGGGTACCTTTGTTTCCCTTCCACCAGCTGCCTTTCTGTCTTGTTCTGAGTGGCCCCACAGTCATGTTAAAAAGTCGGCCTGAGAAGGTGTCTGCCACTGTCCTGCTGTAGCAACCTTGCAGGCCATCTGACAAACCTGCCCTCCAGACGGGACGAGGGCCTCCCTGGCTACACCGTCAGCCAGTGGCCAAGCAGAGCTGGCTCCCACCTTCTGCACGGCCCCTCTCCAGGCGACTTCCCCCATGTCCATCCCGCCAGACACCTCTTCTGGAGCCTCCTGTCCTTTCCCACTGCGCCCCAGCAACTCTGGCCTCCTTGACGTGCCTCCGACACTCCATGCAGCGCCACGGCTTTGAAAGCCCCAGCGCCGTTGGTGGTGTGGCGTAAATTTGAGGTGTGGGCCTATGTTTTTAATTGACACCGCCATTTCGTTTTAGGGACGGCCGGTGTAGCTGGGGATGTGATTGCCACCAAAATTGTTGAGCTGTCTAAAAGGAACCGGGTGCTGATGGCGGAATCAGAGGGTGCGAAAACCAGAGTGAAGCAGCTGACCAAACGCATCCAGGAGCTGGAGCGGGAAGTGAGGGGCCTTGGTCATTCCTGCCTCCTGAGGGGACACTCTGGACCCTGGGCCACTCCTTCAGAGAGGAGAAGCCACACTTAGAGGCTTTGGGTCCTTCTGAAGGGTTTGTGGGCCCGTGTGTGCATTGAGGCCCATGGTCTTGTCACATCTGGAGAGGAGCGGAGTGTGGGAACAGAGGGAGCAGAGGGCGTGCGAGGCAGCCTGGTGTCGTGGCTAAGGGTGCTGACCTGGAGCCCGACTACCTGGGTGGGAGCCTCAGCTGGGGCACTGATTCGCCTTATAACTGAGCAAGTTCTAAACTCTTCCTCATTTCCCTCCAGCTGCCGCTGGACAGTAATGATAGCGCTCACCCTAAGGCTTTCTGAGGATTAACTGAGGTAACCTTGTAAAATGCTTTGAATAGTACCCAGCACATGGTAAGGACTAGTAAGGGTTTGTTCAATAAATTAACGGGGTTCCTGCCAATTTGAAGCTCGAGCTAGAAGCATTCCACTAGTCGGTCTCACTTTACTCCATCTTCCCTTTTTGTTGTCCCCTGCCCCCCCACAGTGAATCACGGACCCCTCCAGTTGAGCAGGGCCAGGGCCCCAGCAGCTCATGGTCCCCGAGGAGCTAGAATGGCATCCATGTGCTGGAGAAGTCTATGTAGTTTCTCCTTCTATGGCTGAAGGAGCTGAGACTGGAAGAGGTTAAGAGGCTTTCTCAAGTCACACAGTGTGTGGTGCCAACTTTCAAATCCAATTTTGTTGCTTTCCAAAATCCCCTCCATCATTATAGTTGGCAGTGAAACAGAGCTTTATGCTAAACATATTTTTCGGGAACCATCCCAGGCTCTGTGATAGACCATGGGGAAACTAGGTGTCAAAACAGTCATGGTCCTTGCCTTCCCGAGAGATAGCCCCGCACCCAGGGCCTCTCAGAGGAGGGAGGGGGTGTGCACCGTGGAAGGATGAGAAGGGACCAGACACCAAAAGGTGGATGAAGGGCTCATGCAGAAGGTCCAGCCAGTGCAAAGGCCCTGAGCAGGGAAGATGGCCAGGAAGGAAACTAGTGTGGCCAAGACTGGAATGAGATGAGGCCAAAGAGGTGGGAGGGCACACCATGCCCATCCTTGTCAGACAGGGCATGGTGTTTATGTGAAGAGCAGTTGGGAAACCAGGAAAGGGCTGGTGGGCTGGTGGGTAATGACCTTGGTCTCCAGGCTGTGAGCCATGTGACAGGTTCCTTGTGTCCTGAGCTGTCTCCTTGTCTGTGGCACAAAGCCCACAGCTCCTTTGCTCTCCACCCCCCGACGGTTGCTAGACCTGCAGGGTGCAGACCATGCTACCCCAGGACAGCGCTTATCCTGCGACGGGGGAGTGAGGCAGGCAGACAACCCATTAACCCCGCTCCTATGGCAAAGCAGCTGGCAAAGGAGAGTGCCTCCACTGATGATCCTAAAGCGAACCCAAGGGGAATCCTAAAGTGAACCCAAAGGACAATCTCTGGGGACCAGTAACCACACATCTGACGCAGCCCCAGGGCGCTGGACTCATATGCTGCCATTGCTGGGCAGAGTTAAATATTAAGTTTGAGGTTTGCTTTTTCAGCTGCAGGCAGCGCCAGCCAGATTGCCAGCCAAGGGTGCTACCGAAGCAGGAGGGAAGTCGCCGAAGGCCCAGATGGGAGACAGAACTTTGGTATGACTTCTCTCTTGGGGGGGTCTGAGATGCAGGCATCAGCTTGGGCCTCTGCTCCTCCGTGGAAGCATAGTGTCTCTGCCTGGGGTCCTGGCCTGCCCTGCGTGGCTGAGGCAGTGCCCACAGCCAGCAGGGAGCAGTAACTGAGTCTCTGACCTGAAATGGAGGCCTTGAGGTTCAAACTCTGCTTCTGTCCCCAGAGAAGGCTATTACCTGAGGGGCCTGAACTCTAGACCCTCAGGACCAGGAGTGATTTTGTCTCCTTAAGGCCAGTCTCGTGCCTGTTTGGTGCTAGGGAGGCAGTGGAGGGGCTCTGCCCTGGGCAGGCCTGACTGCATGTACTTCAGGGCTTACCCTGGCTCCCAGGGACATGGCTAAGCTGCCTCTGGTCTATCCAGAGCATTGAGCACCTCCACGTCCCTGACTGGAGCTGTCCCCGGGGAGAAGCTGCTTGTTCAATCACTTGTTGAGTCTGACAGAATTTTCTGAGCCCTGTGACAAAGGAAGCAAATACAGAGTATCTGACCACAGGGGAGATACTGAAGGATGGAGGGGGATGGGGCCTTCAGAGACAGCCCCCAGGCTCTGAATTCACAAAGGGAGCACATCCTTCATCTGAGGCAACCACGAGGTGAAATGCAGGAGGGGATTTCTGAGGTACTTTACTGGAGAAGGTGGATGGAGGAGGGCCTTCCATCACGAACAGTCCAAGTCAAGCTCAAGGCTTGGAAGCACTCACTATTCCTGTTCTGCCTGCTGGCTGGGTGTCAGCTGGATAATATTTGCTTGCAACCCAGGACCCAAGAGGGAGAAAGGGTAACTAACATAAGCCAAAAAACAAAAAAAACAAACAAAACAAACAAAAAAACCAAACAAACCAAAAAACTGGTATGGTCACCTATGTCACCTATGGAGGGAAACCTTAAATGGCAGCTACAGCAGGAGATTTGACTTTGTCCTGTGACTGCAGGGAGCCTGGGAGGTTTCTGGCTGAAGAATGGGTGATGGGCAGCAGCCTCAATTCATCAGCACCACGTGTGTTCCCAGGGCATCTTCTGAGCAGAGAGGGAACAAAAGTGATGTTCCCCCTCCTTAGACTGTTGGGGCAGCCCAAGCCCGAGCCGTGCTCAGAGGCCTGCAGGCTACAGCGCATTCCAGAGAGGAGCTGAAAGCCTCCCTCTGTGTGGTGCTTGGGGAGGCCTAGTGTGCCAGCATGGGCATTGTCCTCTCCTTGCGGACTGCATTTCTGTCATCTCCTCAAAGAAAACAGACCAGGCTCAGGAGGGGTATGCCCTTGCCCATGTCCCCCACAAGGCCTGTGGAATGTCACTCTGGGCAGAAATAGCTTTCCAGAAATGTCAGGGAGGTACGGCTGGCCCAGCTGTCCAGGAGGGGACGACCAGGCCTGCCAGGGTTGGAGGGGTAACGGCTACTCATCTTCGAGCTCGCGGCCGCTCACCGGAACACCATCTGACCCTCAGCCCCGCCGCCAGCTGCCCACCCAAGCCAGGCTACTGAGCGTCACCGCTGTCAGACCTTCAGACGCATTATCCCATCAGCATCATTAGTTCTGTGGAGGCTGTATTACAGCTCGAGAGGGCGTCACCACCTGGGTTCTAGATCCAGGTCCAATCTGGGTGCTCTTTCCATGCCCTGGACGAGTCACAACAGTCGTGTCAGACATGCTATAGTCCCACAGTTTCCGCACCTCCACCCGTCAGGGCCGATGAGGGTCAAGGCACAGAAATGCTGGTAGGCAAGGGGTGTTGCTGCCCCACCAGGGCAGACTGAAAGCAGCTCGTTAGCAGGAGGAGGCCAGGCTTGTGTTTTTGTTTTAAGTTTTTTTTTTTTTTTTTTCATTTATACCATAGCTGGGGTACAGGCCAGAAGCGCAGGAGGGTGAGAGGAGCACTGCTGAGGGGAGCAGCAGGCGCGACAGGAGAGGTCTGCTGCACCGTGTGGGAATCTCTCTGGCTGGCCGGGAATTGAACCCGGCGTTGCAGAGGCTGCGGACAGCTTCACTGCTGCGCCACCCGGGAGGCCACATTTGTGTTTTATTTGAGTTCCCAGTTTGCAAGGTCTGTTCACGTCCGTTATCCTGTCTAGCCTCTTGGTGGCACTGTGAGGAAGTGGAACAGGAAGTATTTGTTACCCTTTCCTGCCTTGAGGGAACCAGATGAGGCCAGAGTTTCTGGACCTGGTGTCCAGCTCTAGTTTCCCTGACCAGTGTTTTTCAGCTGGGTTGGCCAGAGACTCAGTGCTCCTCTCACCCTCCTGTGCTTCTGGCCTTTACCCCAGCTATTGTATAAATGAAAAAAAAAAAATCTTTAAATAAACAAATAAATAAATAAATAAACCTGGCCTCCTCCTGCTAACGGAACTTTCCAGACCCCCTATAATTGGGTCTATCTTCACACTAGCATTCACAGGAGATTTTGTTTGTTCTCCCAAGAAAGCCACTGTAGCACCCAGCCTGCCCGCCAGGTCTGCTGGGGCAGGAGCAGCGGCCTCTGCATCCACCTGGGGGCACGTTTCTGCTGCCCAGGTGCCCAGACACCAGCCACAGCTTAAGAAGGAGACTCAGCCAGTGCAGGGGACCATCAGGTTCTGGGCACACTTAGGTCACCCCAGCCATCCCTGTGCGTAGGTTGTCGTGCCCCCATCTTGGGACCTGGTGGAAGGAGTTTGAATGGGCTGACCTTGGAGTCCTCAGGAATGTCTCCTGGAGAGAGACAGAAACGGCAGCACACTGAGGGAAACTTACATCCAACTAGTTAAAGTCAAGCATAATTTTGAAAATAAAATACATTGCCCTCAGTGTCCCCAGCAAGCACTTTTCATCGCTGCAGCCACTCTTCATACCATAGAAATGGAGTGTTTGGAAACAAAACTGAAACTTTATTTCTGTTCCATAAGCCCATTGTCATGGGCCAGGATGATGATTCTGGGGCGGGGAGAGGCCCTGAGTTAGGAGGGTTGTGGCCCTCTTGTCCAGCTGGCATTGCCTTGTGTGAGTGAACTAGTTCCCTCTTTATTTTGAGTGAAGATGGGTGAGCTGGGATGCCAGTCTCTGAGCATAGCAGTGAGCACCCACACCTAGGAAGTGTCTGGGACTGGTGGAGCCCATGGGCCCCCTCCAGATGCTCTCCCTCTGTGGCTACCGCATGCATCCATACTTGTATAAGCAACACTCTGAGCCCAGGCCTCAGCCCCCTGGGGTGGGCTGCCAGAATTCATGCCCATGCTCCACCTTTCCCTGCCAGATACCCCTAACCAAGGAGGTCTTAACCCTCTGCCAGCACCTGCTTTGCCTCTAGGGGACTGACACTAGGACCTGCCTCACAGGGCTTTGTGAGCCTTCACTGAGCTGCTCCTGTCACACACTTGGCACCGTAGCTGGCACATACCTCGGTCATTGGGGCTAGCATCTTTATTACTGTAGTAACATGTGACCCTCCTCTCCTTCCCAACCAGCCAGAGACCCCGGTGGTGAAGGTCTTGCAGGACAGGCTGGCAGCCACCAACCTGAAAATGAGTGACCTCCGCAACCAGATCCAGGCCATGAAGCAGGAGCTCCGGATGGCCCAGAAGGTACCTCAGGGTCAGAGTTCAGGTCTTCTTTCTGCCCGTGGCTGGGACAATGAATGCCTCCATTCAGGAGCAGCAAGCACTTGGCCTACGTGCACCTTGCTGCTTGCACTGGCTCAGGATCCATGTCCAGTAACCTCCTTCTACCAGCCTTTGATGCAGACCCATCTGGTGAAGAGGTTGCTGGCTGCCCCTGCATACTCACCTTCATGGTGCCCATCCAGCCCTGGACCAAGGAGAACAGTGCTGTCCACTCGGGAGAGTTCTTTCTCCTTTCCTTGTGCTGTGTACACCCCAAAAGATCTTAGGTCTTTCCTTAGTCAGCCACCTTGGACAAGGAAGGCTGCCAAGACCTGCCTCCTGCCCTCTGCCTGCTGTAATATTAAAAAATGAATAGGTTGTTTGTGTTTTAAAGGCCCCTTTCAAAGGCAATACTCAGAATTGGGACACAGGCCCAGCTGGTTCGTTATTTATTTTTATTTACATAGTGAATTCTCTGGCGTTTGTCTTCCCTGCTGGAACCACTCAGGCCAGCCAAGATTTCCAAAACAGTGTTCTATTGTGGAAACAAGCGCCTGAGACTGGGGCTGCTAGAGCTAGATCGGGTTTCTGTGGGTTTCTGTGACAGTCTTCAGAGGGCCCAGGGCCTTGAGGTAGGGCCTAAACACAGCCCCTCCCACCCCGACAGCCACATTGGGGTGCCCTTCTAGAATGAGGTGTCCCCAGGTCACATTCAGTTTTGTCTGCCTCCTTGCTGCATTCAACTGGCCTCTGGTCCGTGGCTCTTCCCAAAGGGTGAGGCCGGTGACAGAGTGCTTTGTGCAGCATCCAAAATGACCTACCTCAGTTCTAGGTGACAGGTGAATAAGTTAAGGAAACAGGTATTGGCCAGCTTTGTGGTTCGCCCATCCCAGAATATGTTAAGAGCAGGGGGCCCCATCTGGGCATTGTCAGCATTTTCTTGACTGTTGGCAGCGCTGCCGAGAAATGCTGGGAGTGATCGCTTTGCTGCTTTCCCAGGGAGAACCGCTCTGGAGCTTGGTCAACCGGCCTTTGAGCTGCAGGGAAGGTCGTAAAGGAGGAGGCCAGGCTTCTGGGCTCCCCATGCACCCAGCCCTGTGTCTAGGACTGTGGGGGGATGCGCGCCCCCAGCCCTACTGTTGACCTTGCCTTTCTCAGGTGCTGGTCAGTGAGGTCGGGGAGGATGTGAATGTCCAGCAGCTCCTGTCCTCGCCGGGGTCCTGGCGGGGCCGAGCTCAGCAAATTCTCGTGTTGCAGAGCAAGGTGAGTACTGAGTCATCAGGCTTCCCTGCCCCTGAGCCATGGAAAGACCCACCCTGACCCCCACTGGAGACACAGGACCCAAAAGGACACACAGGACCCAAGCAAGGCCCGTGGGCTCGCAGGGTGTACTTGCAGGCTGCTGTTGTGCTTCCTCCCCAAGCAGCCTGACTTTAATTTGTTATTTAATGAACAAGCATTTACGTAACACTTACTGCACGCCAGGCCCTGGTGCTTCACAAAAGCCAAAGCCTTTGATTTATTTTACTCCAGGCATATTTTCCCTAGTTCACGTAAATTTGCATGACTGTTGTATTTGTAGGCTTTTTCCAGTTATGTCCAGATGCTTGTCCTTTTTTAATTACCCAATAAAAAGCCAGCCTAGCCTTGACTCCCTCTTTTGTTCTAAACATCTTGGTCTCCTCTGGAGGCCAAGCGGCAGGACTCTCGAGCCAGGCTACTTGGATTCACATCCCGGCCCTCCCTTCGGGCCAGTTACTTCACCTCTCAGTGCCTCCGTGCCCTCCCCTGTGTGCTGGGAGGATGACCTCTGCACAGGGACGTCGGGAGCACTGAATGAGTACAATGCTCTGCCCCGCTACTGCCATGCGAAGGTCAGCTGTGGTTATCGCCGCCCCCTTTTCCCTTCAGACCAAGAAACGCAGGAATAAGTGTATAGCTCCCACTGTTTGCCAAACATGTCGCCTCCATCCCAGGGGAGTTTGGGTTCACAGGTCCTGGGTGACCTGAATCCACATGGCCTCCCTTGGGATCTTTGAAGCCAACAGGGAGAGGGGGGGTCTCAAAAAAACTGTTTAATGACCAGTGTCTTAGAGTTCCAGAGGCCTGAGCTTGAGCCTGGTCTTTGCCATTGATCTACAGGTTCTGTAATCGTGGGCAAATCATTTCCTCTCTCTGAGCCTCTGTCTCTTCATGTGTAAAATGCATGTACCGGTGCCTGCCCTCTAGGGTTATTGTGGGGCTGAATGAAAGAACATTTGTCAAGGACCCAGCACAGTTCCTGGCCATAATACGCACTCGACACGTTATTTATTACTTTTGTTGTTAAATTGTATAAATAAATGATTGAAACTACTTCTGATTTCTTTCATGTTTCAAGAGTGTAAGAATTACCCCGCTGCACCGCATGAGGGCGCTGACACGTGCTTTCATGGCCAGGCAGCTGCTCTTGTTAGAGATCCTAGTGAATTTGCCCTGACTCAGGTTTTTTCCAACT
Organism: Talpa europaea; assembly: GCF_964194135.1. NCBI lineage: Eukaryota > Metazoa > Chordata > Mammalia > Eulipotyphla > Talpidae > Talpa > Talpa europaea. Next base: position 75,045,321 of record NC_140078.1, read on the forward strand.
TTGTTCCATCATTAGTTGTGTTGGCACAGAAACCAGGATTAGGAGGACTTTGGTGTTAGCCACTTTACACCCTGTGTGATAAAGCCTTTGATCTGTGGATTGTCATCTACCTGCCTGTCTCCAGTGGCAGCCTCCATGCTGAGGGCTTCACCTGGCCATCTTGGGGTTTCTCCAAGTTGCCTATTGCTAAAACCACCTGTCTAATGTTCAGGGGCCCAGCCTATTCCCTGGAGCTCTGACTTGTGCACTGGAGGGGAGTCTAAGATCTGTCATTCTCAGAAGCATCTTTTGGAGTCACAGGCTGAGCCAAGTCCAGGATACTGATCCTCAGAGCACCGTCATGCAGGGGTGTTCCACATGATGGGCCTGAGGTTCAGAGAAGTTAAGTAACCTGTGCACAGTTACACAGCCAGTGAGGCTTGGAGCTGACCTCTCAGTTTCCAAGCCCCGCTGTCCCCCTGCAGCGTCTTCTGCAAGTGTCTGGGAACGGCGGCCCCCTTGAGGAGCCCACCCCGTCTTGTCTTAGGTGGTCTGTCAGAGTTCTTCCTGTGCTGAGACTGGCTGTCCCTTCCCTCCCAGGTCTGGGTCTCCCCCCGCACTTCAAGGTGGCCCCTCTGAGTGCAGACCGTTAGGGAATGAGTTTTGCCATCCTCAGGTTCGAGAGCTTGAGAAGCAGCTGGGACAGACCCGGAGCCGGTCTGCAGGCGCGATCAGTGACGAGCTGCCCATCTACCCAGACCCAAGGAAGCTGTCTGCACAAGAGAGAAACCTCCTGAGGATCCGCACGCTGGAAAGGGAAAAACAGGAAAGCTGGGAGGTAACGCGTGCCAGGAAGGCAGTCGGGCTGGGGCACAGGGAGATCAGCACACCCCTGCGCAGGCCTGAGCCCCCCTCCGTGTAGGTGGCAGACTTCTGGGACTGTGGGTCGCCTCTGTCCCTCGTGCCCCGTCAACCCAGTTTGAGCAACCTGACGGGGTCCTCACGCTGAACCCATTTCATGAACATTGGTTGGGCGGCCCCCTCCCGGCTGCTTCGGACACATTGGCTCTGAAACTCACGATGTCAAAGAAGAGAGGGCGGTGGCCCCAGAGGGGTGATAGGGCTGGACGCACTTAAAGGAGAGTTGCAGGAGGCTGGGCTCAGCGCCAGGGCTGCCTCTCAGCGCTGTGCTACAGGTGCCAGAAACCCAGCTACCAGCTCAGGCAACAGAGGGCACTGACTGGCCCCAGGGATAGACAGTCCTAGGGGGCTGTAAGTTGTGGAAGGACGTGGTCCGCATGCATTTGGGGTGGTTACATAGTCAGGCTCGGGGGATAGGTCGGAGGAGGCATGGGAGGCAGATGTAGTTGTCCATGTGAGACTCGACCGAGGGCCCGGGACACTGAGGGTTAACTCTATAGGGTGCGCGGATTTGGGACTCAGAGTGGGAGGGATGTGGAGGACTTCTAGTGAGTGTAGAGGGTGTCGAGGTGAGACAGGGGGTAGGATCAAGGGAGATGGGGAGTTGAGATTTTGAAGTGTTGGCTGTGAGTGCAACTGGCTCAGGCTTGTGTGCCACAGGGAACCCCACAGGTTGAAACCGTTGGACTGACTGTACTGCGCAGTGCAGTGGAAGGAGAGGATTCCCCAGGGCCCTCCTCTGCCAGGCACCCCTGAGAGCCTGGAGGATGTGGCCAGCAGAGCAGCAGGGGAGTGCTGGCTGCCTCCCTGCAGATAGATGCAGCCCTACAGATTCAGCATGATTTAGTATTTTTCATGCCTGGAATTCACTTCGCCAAGGATCTGAAAAAACTTGTTCAATGATAATTAATCCTCAAGACCAAATCAGATGTCACCCTCTGCCCCAGACCCTTCTTGCTCTCTCGGTCACGATCCTGAGGGTTTACCTAGCCTGGGCCTCTGACCTTGCCCCTGACCTTGCTCACTGCATTCCTGCCACACATGTTCTACCCCAGGGCCTTTGCTCTCACCCTCACCTCCTTCAGCCTCTGGCCAGATGTCATCTTTTTAGCGAGGCCTTTCCTGATCATGCCATCATCCCGACCCCAACCTTTCTCCCCATTTTTTAATTAGGCTTTGTCACCATTTGCCATCATCTGTCTCCCCTACTAGGATGTCAGCTCCTTGGAAAAAAGGACTCTGTTTTGTTCTCTGCTGTATCCCTAGCACCTATAACAGTGCCCAGCACATAGTAGGCCCTCGGGAAGTATCTGGGAAGGAAGGAATGGACGAGAGACTGCAGAGGTGTGAGGTGTGTGTCCTACATGAGTTTCCAACTTGAGACTTACCAAAGTGAGGTGCAGCCTGGGTGGTGTGCCGGACATGCTGGAGGAGAGGAGGGATGGAGTGGCAGGTGGAACCTCCCTTTTCATTCTAGCTCTTTTGGGGTGAGTTTAAACCCTAGACTAAGTGCTGCTCACCAGAGTGTGGCTTTTCTCCCTTCCCATCTCGGGGGTGGGACAGCCCTGCTTTCTGGAGGACACACGAGTCAGCCTGTGCTTTCCTCATGTCTGACGCTGGCCACGCAGGGGCAGCTGCCTGGAGGCCTGCATTCTTGGCCGAGGGGAGGGGCACTGTCAGCCACTGCTGATGCCTGCCATGTACTGAGGCCAGGGTGGCTGCAGCCTGCCTGATGGCCCCAAGAGACCCAGGCCAGGAGTCCGGGCCCTGGCTCTACTGACTTGCTCTGTGACCTTCAATGAGTCTTCCCGCTTCTCTGGGCCTCCCCAACAAGTGGAGACGAGAGACCAGAGGTGACCGAGCTCCTGCTCAGCCCCTGCTGCCCATGACTGTGTGTTTTCATTACAGAAACTTGTAGGTGAGCGTGATGCCCTGCAGAGAGAGCTTGAGGAGCTAAAGAAGAAGTTTGAGGGCGTGAAGTCCCGGAACAAGGTTCTGTCAAATGATGTGAAGACCCTCAGGAGTCAGATGGGCACCCTAGTGGAAAAGGGCCGGCACGATGATGAGCTCATTGATGCCCTCATGGTATGGCCAGCCACTGCGGGGGGGCGAAAGCCAGGGCCTGGTCCCCCAAGGCTGAACCTCCCCCAACCCCAGCCCTAGCCACAATGAGCCCTCACTAGCCCCAGAATGCACCTGCATAACCCAAAAGTCCACGGCCTCCAGATGGACCCCAGGCCAGGGACAGGAGCAGCGTGGAGGCTCCCCCCGGGGTGCAGGTTGTGTGGTGCGGGATAGGTGCCAGTTCAAGCTGCTGGGCCTGTGGACCCCAAAGGAGGAAGAAATGGATGAGGGGGAGGAAATGGGATGGCCCCTGGCTTACTCTTCATCACGGAATGGAAGGGACAACTGGGTGGGCCAGTACAAATTCTTGCCTGTGAGATACCAGAGAGCTCCTCCCCTTCTGGGCATGGGTGGCGTCCATAGTGGTAGTTCATTATGCTTAGGGCAAACCCTTATTATCATGTGTTATAATCTCATTTTGTAGATGGGGAAACTGAGACTCCAAATAGTTAGACAAGTCCCTCAAGACCACACAGTGGAGGTCAAACCAGGTTAACCTGACTGTAAAACCTTACTCGATTAGCAAGTCCTCACTGCTTTCTTTTTTTAAGATTTATTTATTTATTCATACAAGAACTGGGGTACAGGCCAGAGGTGCGGGGAGGGGGTGAGAGGATTCACCAGAGACAGAGTGGGGAACAGAACAGGCAGATGGACTGAAATACACTGCTGAGGGGAGCAGCAGGCAAGTCAGGAGAGTCTGCTGTGTCATGTGGGTTGCTCTCTGGCTGGGGATCGAACTCATGCTGCAGTGGCTGTGGATAGCTTCATAGTTTGTGTCTTAACCCCTTGCACCACCAGGGAGGCCCCCTCTCTGCTTTCTTGCCCCTCGTCTGTTCTCACTGGGACCTGAGGCAGCTCAGAGTTTTGGACTCTGAATTCCAAGTTGTGCCCCATAGCCTGTTCTATATCGCTGACAAGGTCCTTTCTGGTGGTCCCCCGGTGGGAAACTTTTGCCCCAGGACTCTCCTGTGGGACTTCTCAGGGACTGAAGGATCCCTGGCTGGGGGGTCTAGGTACTGCCTTCAAGGGCAATCTCTCAACAGAGTGGAATAGGATTTCTTTGTATCCAAGTATCTCCCACTGACTAAGGGGCCAACTTCTGAACCACTTTCTGTGCCCTGAGAGCTCCTTGCATGTCCTTGGCCCCATCTCAGGGAGAAGGAAGTTAAGGCCAGGAAAAGGGTGTGGTCCCCACCTGCCTATGGGAACCCACCTGAAGGCAGGCAAGAAGGTGTTCCTCCTGCCTCCCAGGGGAACAGGTCCTATCCCACTGTTAGTTTCCTGCAAGAGCAAGGTGGGCCACTGGGAGCGGGGGAGGCGCGCTTCCCTTGTCCTGTCTTGCCCAGGGCCCATGGCTGACCCTCGCCTGCCCTGCTCTTTGCTCCTCCCAGGACCAGCTGAAGCAGCTGCAGGAGATTCTGGGTAGCCTGAGTCTGCAGGAGGAAAAGACTCGAGCATCCCAGCACCGCCTGGACCAGCAGCTCAACAACGAGGCTCAGCGGAGCAGCAGCCTTGTTGCCCAGCTGCAGGCCATGGTGGCTGAGCGGGAGGCCAAAGTGCGGCAGCTGGAGCTGGAGATCGGGCAACTCAGTGTGCAGGTGAGTAGGGCGCTGGCCCGACCAAGCATTCATCTTCAAGCCCGAGCAAGTCCACCCATTCCCAGAGTAAGCTCAGTGGCTCCTTCTTTCCAGGGCATTTGCTCAGGCCCTACCACTTCCTACCTGCCTCTGCTTTGGCCCCCCTGCTTCCTTCTGGCTCCCTGGCTCTTCTGCACAGAACTTTCCTCTCTAAGGTACAATCCTGATGGTCTCCCCACTCTGCATAGAACCTGCCTTTGCTCTATCACCCATCCCCTCCCCCAGTCCTCAAGGGTCCAGGTTCCTGCCAGCTCACCCTCTTTGGCCCTCCCTGTGGTCCTCATCTTCATGATCCAAGATGGTGGTGACAATGCCAGCCTTTCCATTCATATTCCAGGCAGCAGGACGGCAGAGGAAAGCCACACTTCCTCATCCAGTTTGCTGAACACCGTCTGACTGGCTCTTGCCGCCCCTCCTGCATCTTCTCTCCATCCCTCCCTTTCCCCCACACCCTGGCCAGCGGATGCTGCTTAGCATCTCACAGGCACTGCTTTCTCCTCACTCCAGGCCTGCGCACGCACCTTCTCTCCCCTCCCCCCCCCACCTCGCCAGCTGCCCCTCTGCCTTAAGGTCTTGCCTAGTCGCCGGAGCTGCCTGGACGCCCATTGTGTATCATGTGGCGGTCTCGGGCATGCTCCTGACTCACTGTGGATACCCGCGCCAGACTTTGTCGCTCTGTATAATCATTTCCCCCTTCTCTCCCGCCATGTCCCCTTGAGGGACATAGGCCTGGGGCCTCAGTGCCTGACATCAGTCACATAGTAGATGCCCACAACACGCTTGTCCAACGAGTGAGCTCCTGGAGCCGTACGGCAAGCGCCCAAGCGCACAGTCCGGCCTGCCAGGAGTCAGCACTGTGGGCTCTGTGGCTCCTCCCTGTGGTGCTAGTGCTCGGAATGGGGAGTTGGTGACCCCCGGGAGGCTTCCTTGGCCAGCACATAGGGCTCAGTGACAGGGGAGCCTCGCAGCCGGGTTGACTGGTAGACCCAAAGGTATGTCACAGAGCAGCCCTGCCCTTTGTTCCAGGGACCCACTGCCCGGTCCGATGAGCAGGAACCCAGGGCCCCTCAGCCCCGGCTTCAGGCCGGTGGTGGCAGGTGGTTCTGCAGCTGTCCCACCTGCCCGGAGGCCAGAATAGCCTGGGGCCACAGGATGGCTTGTGGGAGAGAATGCTGAAGCCCCCAAGGCTGGGAGAATGTACGTGGCACTGAATGTGTCTTGCAACGTCTTGCAGTCCTCACCCTGCTTCCCACCCCAGGTTCCTGGGTAGCGAAGGTTGAAGGGGATCACAGAACAGTCCGGCTTGCTCACCTCACCATGCTTCAGCTTCCAGGCACAAAAAGGACTGATTCTTGTTTTGTTTTATTTTTTAAAAGAAGACTGATTCTTATGTCATAGGTCACCAGCTGGTTGGGAGCCAAGCACTGCCCACCGGACAAGTTGGTGCCTGCTGCGGGTTTTCTCAGAATGGGTGGGGCAGGGGGACATGTCAAATTATTTGGGTTCACGCCAACCCTCCATCCCTTGAGGGTGGCCTGGTCTGCTAGGGGGCTTCTAATGTTCCTTCTTCAGCCTGGTCTCATCAGCTGTTCTTCTAGAACTGGGAGGGGAAGTAGGAGGGAAGGTGCCTGGGAAGCCCAGCCTGCCCCAAGCCTGCCTGCCCTGGCTGAGGCCCTGCCAGCCTCTCTGGCTCTGGGCGTCTAGAAGGTCCAAGTGTCTCCAGTGACAAAGGCAGCTGGCCTCTGGGCACACCTGGCTTTCCTCCACATGTGGGCCCACTGGAGGATAGAGGAGTCCGCCTCTGGTCTCCTCCTCCTCGAAGGTCATGTTCTTCCCGGTGGGACCTGAATGTAGAACAGCCAGTCACTGCCACCAGCGGGCTTTCTGAAGAGAGGCATTATTAGATGTCATTGTCATGCAAGGAGTGCCTTCACCAAACAGCCCTCGCTTTTCACTCCTGAAAAGAAGTCTCTTTCACATTCCCTGAAAGCCCCGAAATCAAGCCAAGCCCCCCTCCTGCCTTCTCCAAACCTCTGAGCCAAAGCCCTGAGAATCGAACCCATGTCTGTGCCCTGCAGTACCTTCGGAATAAAGGAGCAGGCGAGGGGTCCCGCGGGCCAGAGGTCAACCCCACCTACACCAAGTTTCCAGAGGACCAGGGCCTGACCAAGTCCCCAGCCTCAGCAGGCGATCAGGCTGGCAGGCTCGGATCGTCTCGGTAAGAAAAGAAATGGGGCAGAGGGCTTGGAAAGTGAATATTAATTATTCAGAAGAAAAGTTGTTTCCTGCTGCCTCTGATGGGAAACCACGGCTGCAACTTTAAGATGCCTGTGGCATTGTCCTTCCAATAGGAGTGCATTGCCTCTCGAGTGCATTAGCCCTGCGTCTGCGGGAAGGAGCCAGCGAGGCCCGATACTGCTGCTGCGAGAGCATAGGCTTGCAGCTCCCTGTAATGTCCTCTCCACGCTGGCCCCGAAATGCGCTTGCTCCCAGGATCCTCAGACCCGTGTTGGACTGTTCGAGGCTCTGCTGTCTCCTGGTTCTGTCTCATTTTGAGCAAACAAGAGTTCCTGGAAGAAGGGCAGCAGTTGAGAGGGTTGCCCTGCCAGGGCCACTGTGAGGGCCAGCACTGGCCACCTCCTTGTCCCCAGATCCCGCTGGCCCCTGCCCTCTCCCCCCACTAAGCACATGCAGAGGTGAGGCGCGGGCCCGGCCTGCCTTCCCTCAGTGACCAGCCCCTTCTGCCTCCGCACAGCTCGGTGACCAGCCTGGGCCACATGCTGGTGGAATCTGCTCTCACGTGGCCCTCCATGCCCAGTCCTCACAGGGCCTCACCCAGGTACGAACCCAGGACCCTGGGCTCCCCCAGTCCTTCCCATCCTTGGTTGCATTGTCATCCCATTAAAAGGAGGGGAAACTGAGGCCAGGCCAAGTCAGGGACCCTTTCAGGTAACATAAAGACATGGCAGGTCAGGCAGGTCCAAGTGCCTTGTCCACCGTGGTACAGCAGAGCTGGAATGCAGAGCTGGAGTCTTTTTTTTTTTTTTTTTTTAGATTTCTATTTATTTATTTATTTTTATTATTTTTTTTTAAATAATAAATTTTATTTTTATATTCCCCATACAATTGCAACCCCCCCATTATGACCCCAATCCCTCCCCTCCCGCCCCCTACCCCCCAAAAGTGTCTCTGGTTCATAGTTTTTTGTTGATTTTGATTTTCACTTTCTTATAGTTATTCATTTTCCTGGTCCCTTATTTAAGTTTTCTAGATTCCTGCTATGAGTGAGACCATCCGGTATTTTTCTTTTTCTTTCTGGCTTATTTCGCTGAGCATGATCCCTTCCAGTGCCATCCATGTTGCTGCAAATTGCATGAGTTTATCTTTTTTGAATGCTGAGTAATATTCCATGGTATATATGTACCACATCTTCTTGATCCGGTCATCTATTTTTGGGGCATTTGGGCTGTTTCCAAAGCTTAGCTATTGTAAACAGTGATGCTATAAACATAGGGGTGCAGGTGTTCTTTGGAATTGATGTTTCTGTGTCCTTTGGGTAAATACCTAGGAGTGGAGTTGCTGGATCATATGGAAGCTCTATGTTTAGTAGGTCCAGAAATCTCCACACAAGAGCTGGAGTCTTGACCTCAGACCAGCAACCTACTATCCTTCCTGCAGCCACACAGTTAACAGAGAATCTTCGTTAACACAGAGAATCTTCGTTAACACAGAGAATCTTCCAGGGCCTGGAGCCTCTTACCTTCCCTTGCCTTCTCCTGCCCATTGAGAACCAGTCTCTAGGGGGAGAATTTCACGTCATACTGGTTCCCACTTTAAGTCACTGATATCCCCTCAGCTCACTGGCCCCCTCTTTCTTAATAGAATCAAGTCTCTGGACTTAAATGGACCCTTTGTTCTTCCTGCCAGCCTACAGACAAAGGCCAGTTTTGTCCTGCCCCTGAGCCCTGCCCACTGTCCATTGGAGCCATGCTCCTGCTGTTAGCCCCCGCCCCCACTTCTCAGACAGGTCAGCTCAGGTTCTGGAGGCCTCAGAGTGGCCCTCGACCCCCAGCTGCCCCGTGTGGGTCTGGGCCTCTGTAGGCTGCTGTCTCCCAAGGGACTAAATAAGACACTTTCAACCTGACCATTGGCAGCCCGGGGACCATGGGCCAAATCTGGCCACAGCTGTCCCAGCCCTCAGCCTGGAGTCACAGGGCTTTTGGGAAAGAGTAGGCCAATTCTGAAGCATCAGGGTGCATGCCACGCTCTCACCCCATGGGAGGAGTGACAGGCTCTGTCTCTCTAAGGTTTTCCTGCTCTGTATTGGGAACAGGAAGATGGACAAGCTGGCCCCTTAACGTCCCTTTCAGGCCTATGTGGCTGTGACCTTTATATTCCACTGGGATGCATGAACTGGCTGCCCAGACTGCTGGTTTTCAAGCTTGCTTCTTGTTTCACAACACACAAGTATTTACTGAACCCGACCACAGGTGGGCCCTGCCCTTACAGATCTTACAGTCCCTTCCCATCGGTAGCAAGACAGACATTCATGAAGCAGAAGTGACCCCAGAGTGTGTCTGTCAGGGCTCGTGTGGTGACCGATAGGGCATCCGGGCCAGCAGCTTGCCTTTTCCTCCTGCTGCTCCTGCCCCATATGTGAGGGTCATGGAGATCACTAGGTGAGGGTCTTCTGAACTGCAGGGCACACAGACCAGCTGGCATCTGCTGATTAGATGCACATTACGATTCCATTACTGACGTCCTGAATTCCTAAAACACACTAAGTCAGTGCCAAAGCCACTGATAAGGAGACTGAACTTTGAGTAGCAAGAACATGGGGGCATATGCTGTCCTCAGAGCCCATCTCAACCAACCCCTCATGCTCAGAAGGGAGGGCTGGGGCCCAGAGGGGAGGAGACCTGCCCAATACCCCAGACCCAGTCAGCCCTGGGCTCACATGCCCCAGCCTGGCCCTTCATACATGCCCAGCTCTGCAGCCTCCCTGTGTCATTGATGCTAGAAAAGCAAGCCTAGGGTCACCAGGGTCTACCAGGTAAAACAAGGGCAAGTAGAGAGAAACTTTGGGTTCACAATTGGGCTCTGGGGGGGTTGGAGTGGGGGCAGACCTACCTTCTATCCTGAACCCAGGCAGCAGGTAAGGGACGGGCAGGTAGGCGCAGTGGGCTGGCTCAGGGCTGGAGGAAACTGGCCACCTTATAAGAGCCAAGTGTCCAGACTCCAGGAAGGTGGTTTGGACTTGGGGCCAACCAGGAGATGCAGAAGGACAGCGGCACTGCCCACCTGGCATTACACAGGGCAGCCAGGCTTCAGGCCACACAGGTGCTGAGGGCTCCCCAGACTTCAAGAGCCCACTTCCCCAGCAGCCAGACTAATTTCAGGTCCCCAGTGATTGGATGGACAGTGGTGCTGATGCAGCTTTAGCCCTGCCAGAGTCTGGCTTTGGAGCCAGTGATGTGAGGTCTAGAGACTTCAACAGAGCCAGATATAGTGAGGAAGACTGGGGGGCTAGGAAGGGCTGGGCTGGCTTCCTTCTCCAGCTGTCTCTGAGGCACCCCATCACAAAGGTAAGTATACCTCTTCAGGTAACCCTGCAAATGACGTCTGCCCTCTACCCCCACCTTGGCCCCCAGGTTCTCGGACTCCCCTGAACAAAAAGGCTGGCAGGCTCAGGTGACAGAGTTCAAGGCCCTCTGGCAGGCCACCGAGGTGGAGCGCGACCGGCTCACCGAGTTTGTCACTGTCCTACAGAAACGGTAACTCGTGGCTCCTCAGACCACGGGCCTAAGTGGGCTGGGGGTGGAAGGCCCAGCACAAGGGCACCCTCTTGGCCAAGCGCCAGGCCTCTCCCACAAAGGGGTTCACTTTACCTGAGAGCTTGGTTCGCACAGTCTTTGTCCAGGACTTTCCCAGCCACACCTCATGTGCCCATCAAGCGCCCCACAATCCCGAGGCCTGACCACCACACTTATGGTTTGCCTCATCCTGTGTGCACCCAGTGGGACTGCCGCGTGCATGTGGGTGCCAAGTGAGAGTCTCGTGGGAGGACGCTCAGGAGTAGTTGAACCAGGCAGATAACCCACCAATAACTAAAACTGATGATGAGCACGGTGCTACACTGGGCGCCTTCCGAAGGCTCAGTGAAAGGTGCGGGCCAGACTGAAGTCTGGAATCCCAACAGCAAAAGAGCTGTTGACAGGTGGGGGTGCTGAGACAGCCCTGGGGAGAGGAGGGAAGCGGGCAGCCGAGGCTGTGCTCCAGGAGGTATGGTCTTCTCCACAGGGTTGTTGACAGATTTCCATTCAGATAAGTCAGTGTTCCTCTTTCAAGTGACCCTTTTGGCAAGACTTGCTGGTGCCCAGGCCAAAACACGGCCCCACCATGTGACCTCCACATGGAAGAATACAAAGGACTCCACTGAGTTTCTGAAATGACAGGCCAGATCACATGTCAATCCGGGTTCTTGGATGACAGTGGGAAGGCAGATTTTTGGGAGGTGCCGGCAGACTCTAAGGTGCAGGACGAGAACGGAGCCCGGGAAAGTGCAGAGACCTTGGTAGCGGGAACCTTGGGCACTGGAACCACACAGGCCCAGTGGTTTTACGCCAGTGCATTCTGGGAGAGGAGGTCTGGCCCGCATGGGTCGCTCACATGTCCCTCCCCAGACACAGGCCAGGAACCCTGACCGGAAGAACCCCCGGATACTCACAGAACAGTTTGTCAAAAGGAAAAATGGCATACAGTTACCAGAGAAGAACTGGGTGGTGGGGCCTGGGAAGTGGACAGCGGGTGGCTGTGCCTGAGCAAAGAGACGCCTTCTCATGCAGTACGTAGAGCGGCCGGGGGTCGCGGGTATACTCGGGTAGATGAGAAAAGTAACATTAATTCCCCTTCTCTAGCTGAAATGTAATGGAAAATAGAAGCCTCTAGCCTGTCAGATGGCAGAAACACACTCAGCTCGGGCTTTCTCGCCCCTTCTTGAGGGGCACCTGAGTGGGGGGTTTTGGGAGCCGCGGTGACTCAGGCATCTGTTGCTGTGTAGCAAATCCTAAACTTCGTGGCTTCAAACACGATGGTTTATTCTTTCTCGTTATTCTGTGGGTTGCCTGGGTAGTTCTGCTCCATGTGATGCCAGCTAGGGCCCCTCTGAGCCCATTTAGCTGGAAGCTCCATGGCGTCTCTCTCTCCACGTGGCCTCTCACCCAGGTGTCCCTATGCAAAGCTGGGTGTGGGGGGCAAGCGGGCGCTCCTCTGGCCACATCATGCTCTCAGGGGGTGCCTTTGTCCTTTTTGATTCCTCAGGTTCCTTCTGCTGCTGTGTCATTTTGGGGAGTGGGGAAGCTCTGGGAGGCTGTCTCAGGCCCATTAGCAAAGACAAATGGTCTTTTTAATCCAGGGCATTGCTATGGACTCAAGCAAGGAAGGGGGGCTCAGGCCCTCTCTGCACTCCGGTCCCCCCAAACCTATTTGGATTTCTCACCCTCAGAATATAGGCCCTTCCTTCCGGCAGCTCCACCAGACCTGCTCCTCTTTGTCTGGCCATCTGGCACAGGGGAAGGTCTCCCTCTCTCTTAGTCTGCCCTACCAGTTCCCGGGCCTCAGCCACAGCCCCCAGCTCCCCAGTCTCCTATCCATATCCCAGGGAGGTGGCTGCGCTGTGCTGGGGACCCCCCCCAAACCATGCTACCATCAAAAAGGGCCTCGGTGGAAAGTGAGACAGAACTTCTGTGGTCTGTTTCCCTTCTCTCGAGTCCTGTGTCCAGTGACCAGTGTCTGTGGTCCTGTGTCCAGTCTGAAACCCACATTGTAAACAACCCAAACCAGGTCTTCCCTCGCCCCAGAGAGCCAGGCTTCGGATCATGAGGATTGTCTTCACACACAGGAGTTTTGTTTGCGATGCCCACCAAAGGAGTCAGCAGTTGGGTTGGCACCCTAGTAATGCCAACTCCCCAAGTGACAGGAGCACTATGATTTCACAGGGAGGGAAGGAATGTGGGGGAAACCAGGGGCTTCCCAATTCCAGGTCCGAGGAAGTGCAGGGCAGTGTAAAAGGAGGGAGTCAGGGTACCTGACTTTCCCAGCAGGGAGTTTTCTCAGCCATCAGCAGGTGTTTGTCTCCGATGTACTATCAACCCCAGGAGACACAGAGAATTTTTATTAGGGTTAAAACATAGTCGGTTTTTCCAAATCTTCCAGAAATTCAGTGGAGCAAGTTAATAGTAAATCATAGGATATAGGGAAACCAAATAAGACATCAGTGTAAAAAAATAATAACAGTACAAAACACAACAATGCAAAAATGGACAATTATAAATCAGAGACATCCTGCAGGGGAGGAGGAGGGAGAGGGATCAGAGGGAAGGAGGGAGGAGCACAGGGGACTGAGGTGATGGTGCACGATGCACTGGTGAAGGAAACTCTATGGGGACTACGCCTGAGGGATGGGGAGAAGCAAATATTCTTTAAAAATGAACAGGGCCTCCCCTGGTGGCACAGGCAGTTGAGCGCTGCACTGTGAAGCTGTCCACAGTCTCTGCAGCACCGGTTTGATCCTGGTGGGCCGGCGAGGGTCCCACATGGCGCGCTGTCCTGTCCTGTCCTGACAGACCTCTCCTGTCTCACCCGCTGCTCCCCTCAGCAGTGTATTTCGTCAGTCTGCCTGTTCTGTTCCCTGCTCTGTCTCTGGTGAATCCTCTCACCCTCCCATGAGTCTGGCCTGTGCCCCCGTTCTTGTATAAAATAAATCTTTAAAAAAAAAAAATGAACAATGATGCAAAATAAATAAATAAATAAAAATGAGAGGTCTAAAAAAAAGTAGTTAATCATAGGAAGGAGCATGGGAGTGTGATTCAGTGAATTAACAGTTAATCCCAAAGAGGGAATAGCAATTGAGTAAGTTAATAGTTAATCCTGAAGAGGGAATGCCATTCAGTGATTAGAATTTAATTCCTCTTATTCCTAAATTTTTCATCTAGGGGAGTTTTGTGGTGCAGAACGGAGGGGATCTGGCTACCACCTGTCTCACAGTTTATCCATTTTTCTAGTTGTTTAGAATTGGGAGTTAGTGTGGTTGGTCTGCCATGACAGAAGTCACTAAATATGTCTCTTTTTAAAAAAGCATGCAGTTGGCTTTGCTTGTAAATTCAATCTGAGAATTTGCATTTGAGCAGTGAGTTTAATTCATTTTCATTTTTGTAATATTTGGAAATATTTTGATCATCTCAATATTTTCTACTTGCCATGGCTTTTCTTTGTTCTTTTTGTACACCCTTCTCCCTTATATTTGGTGGATCAAGTTTCATTTGCCTCCCTAATGTATAAGTTTGCCAGTTAGACATTCTCTATTCTTTTAGTGGCTATCCTCAACTTTTAACATAAAATCAGCAAGCCTAAAGACAGCAGGTTTCTTTACTATCACTTCAAACAACAGAATAAATTTTGATCTTTTATTCTGATTTCCCTACTTGTATCTTTCATGTTATTGTTATCTAATATTTTCTTCTACACTTCTTAAACCTTCCAAAATTGACTTTCCAAATTTGTCTTTTTAAAATAAAATCAGTATACATCTATTTTTGCCAATATATTTTAAAATATCTTCTCTCAATTGCTGCTTCCTGTTTCTTAATCTTCCTTCTCAGTTCAGTTTCCCTCTTACTGAAGTGGATCCTTTAGTTCAGTGAGGCCATGAGAATAGCAAGCTTCCTGGTTCTTTGTTTATTTTTAAATGTCTTTATTATGCCGTTCTCTTGAATGAGAATTTCATTGGCATAGAATTCTAGATAAACAGGCATTTTACCCAGCACTTGGAGGCTATTCTAGTCCATCGTCTGAGCATCCACTGCTGTTGAAAGGACTCTGCCCCTGGATGCTTTTTCAGATATTCCCTGCCTTGACATCTGAAAGTTTCACTATGAAGTTCTCCCTTGTTTTATTTTTCCTACTGAGGAATCAATGTGCTTTTTCTTTTCTTTCTTTTTTACATCTTAAAAGGACAGGTTGGTTAGAAAAAGGAGAAAGAAAAAGGTACCGGCATAGTCAAGGGCAGGTGGGAGAGCTGCCTCTTGCCTGTGCAGAAACGCGCTTTTTCAGTCCAAGGACTTCAGTCTCTGTTGCCAAGGACCACTCCCCACAGATGGCCTCTCCGCATCTTCCCCATTCTTGTCACCTAAAATTCCTCGTCAACATAGATTAGCTCTCCTTCTCTTTCTTCCTGTTATGTTCCCCACAACTGTTAAAACTTCTGAATATTGTGGACTGATTCCTGGGTGACCCTCCTGTGAACTGGAAGACACATTCGTCCATTGGGGTTTCAGTGGCCTCGGATGAGCACGTTATGTTAATTGATTGGATTAGGGCTTCCTGGCCTTGGGTTTAGGTTTTCGAATTCTCTTTCCCCCATGGGAGTCCCTGGTAGACTCCAGCTCTTCAATTTCTGTCTTCCAGCTCATTAAATCTCTTCAGTTGACTTCAATTGCCATGAAACCTGTTTAGTAACTTTATTTTTCATGCCTGGCTATTCTTTTTTATGTAAAACCTCATGTTCTCTCTCTCTCTCTTTTTTTTTATAGCATTTGTTCTTTTAGTAAAATTTCTTGCCTTTCTCTTTAATAACTTTCAACTTTCTTAGTCCCCTCAAAGTTGCACTATCATCTTCATTACTTAGGATTCTAAGTCACAAATACTACGTTCCCCCCATGGTGAATTCTTTGCCTGCAAGGTTTGTATTTTGGGGAACTAGTTTTTTTTTTTTCTTGTGGGAGCTCTTAGGTTAAGAAAAGGCCCCTATAGATTGGTTCTGCCTTTGTTTCTGTGCAGCTGTGGGGGCTTCGGTGGTCTCTAATCAGCACTGATTTATTAGGTTAGGATTTCCTAAACACAAGAGTGCTGCCTTGTGCTTCAGTTTTCTCAAGATGGTGTTTCTCCCCACATCAGGCCCTGGTAGACCTACAGGCTTCCTTCTCACTTTCTGGGCTTATAAATGGTATATTGGCTCAGTGCTTACAAACACAGCCCTGGAGGCTTCCAGAAGCATGCAGAAACCTCCCTGGCAGCATGCTGTCTTCCAGGAGCCCAAGTTTATGTCTTCTGCCATCACATTGGCATTAAATCCTTTGCCTTATTCTATTGTCAGTTTCATCACTTTTTTTTTTTAAGATTTATTTATTTATGCATACAAGAACTGGGGTACAGGCCAGAGGTGTGGGAGGGTGAGAGGCCAGAGACAGAGTGGGGAGCAGAACAGGCAGACTGACTGAAATACACTACTGAGGGGAGCAGCGGGCGAGTCAGGAGAGGTCTGCTGCACCATGAGGGTAGCTCCCTGGCTGGCCCGGGATTGAACTCGAGCTGCAGAGGCTGCGGGCAGCTTCATAGTGCTGTGTTTAACCACTTGTGCCACCAGGGAGGTCCTAGGATTGCACATTTTAAAGTGTTGGTTATATTTTTTCTTTACATATGTAAAGAGCTCTTTACAATTTTGTATACAGTGTTATATATGTAATATGTAATATTATGCATGTTTATCTTCAGTAAGTCTTTATCATCTGTGTTAAATTAATTCCTGAGCAGGGGGTACCTCCTTCTCTGTATATTTTTTGTCATGATCCCAACAGTTACAGCCCCCATGAAAGCAAATTTTTAACACATAATTTTCTCTAATGACTTACTTACTGAACATTCTTCACTTCCTGCTGCCATGGGGTCAGTTTAGTCAGACTCTTGAAATACAATGAAAATCAGTTATGGAGTAAAAAGGCAAATCTTTTAAAAGACTTGGAATTTCACGAATTGATAAGCGTGATGTTGGAGAGCTGTTACATCATACTCAAAGCCATTGACAAACCAGCATCCTGTCATATTAACCCAGATGATGAGTCAACAACAACAACAAAACAGGGAGAGCGAAGGCAGGGTCAAAAGAGAGCAGAACACCTATGTGTTTGAGAGGCCTTGAGAAGAAACAGACTTCCTGAGAGGCAGGCGCAGAGGCCAGGAGGCAGGTAGAGGAGTGGGATGTAGCTGGGTTTGTGCATCTGGAGGAAAAGCTGTAGGGCCTGCTGGCAAATTGGGCGCTGAAAGCCACAAAGAAAAAAGAGAGAGCAGGAGAGACTCCCAGGTTTTTTGGCTGAACAACTGCGTGAGTGATGGTGACATTTATCAGGATGGAAAAGGCACATTTGGGAGAAGGAGGGGAGAAATCAAGAGCTTGGTTATTCCTAAATTTTATAGGAATTCATAAAATGCATTAGCATTTCCCATGATATTTGCTTTTGGTTTCTTTTGCTATTTCTGCTATCGCAAATGGAATACGAAGTTAAACAAAATGCAAACATTACTGAACTATGTAGCAGAAAAAATGAAAGCCTGCTCTCCCACACATAACTAGTCAATAACTGCTGCAGTTCCTCTTTGATTTTAGTTCATAGGTTGAATTACATTAGCATTAGTGTTTATTTGTTTTTAAATTTTTAATTTGTTATGAAAATTTTAATTAGCTCCTATATAATGCACAATCTGCTCCTACTTGTTCACTTAGTATGATATCACAGACATTCTTTTTATGACTACAGACTATTTTACTATTAATTCACTATGATTTATTTACCATTGCTCTATTGATGGGTTCTTGATTGCTGATTTTAAAATGCTTTATTGTGTAAGGTGTTTCCCTCTATTCTCATTGTGCTTTGAGTTTTAAAAAAAAAACAAGAATGACTAATGATTTTACCAAATGCTCCAATAGCATCTGTTGCAAGACTCACAGGATTTTCTTCCTTAATCTAATTTGGATGTTAAATCTTATAGCTCTGGAGTCCCTGGAGCTACGTTGTCTTATTCTTTTACAATGCCATCGAGTTCTACTTTCTTTCCTTTTCCCTCTGTTTTCACTGTGTAGATGGAATTCAAAGATGGCCCCTCAATTCCTGCCCCTTTATATGTTTTCCCCTTGGGTGAGAGCCGACCTGTGAATATGGTTGGATATCATTGCCGTTGACTTACTTGGCCCTGTGGGAGTAAAAATAGGTGGGATAATTTTCACAGTTTATCTTTAAGATCACTGAGTTGATTTTCACCAGGGGCCATTTTAGTTTTCAGTGCTTCTGGTGAGCAGGTTCGAAAATGCTTTTTTTCCCCCTCTAAGAGCCTTTTCTCACTCTCAGCTCTTTTACAATTTTTTCAAATCTCATCAAGAATTCACTAAAGCTTTTAAAAGAGTTCTCTCTGGTCTCTTCTGCCAATTCTGTGCCAACAGGAGGCCCACCTGCCCTTGGCCCCCTGCTGTCACGCCTGAATACTTTTATGTGGCAAAAGGTACTGAGCAGATGTAATTATCGTTATGGACCCTGAAATAGAAAGATTATCCTGGATTATCGGTTGACCCAATCTAATCACTTGAGCCCTTAAAAACAGAGAAATTTCTCCAGCCGGGATCATAGAGATGCTGCAGAAGTCAGAGAAATTCAAAACATAAGGGTATCTGGCTGGCTTTGAGGATAAGGGGGCCAAGTGGCCTCTAAAAGCCGAAAACAAGCAGCCAACAGCCAGAAGGAAACTGGGGCCCTTGGTCCTTCGATTCCAACAACCTGAATGAACCCGGAAGCAGATTCTCCCCCAGAACCTCCAGATAAGAAGGAACCCCTTGATTTTGGCCGTGGAACCTGGAGCAGAGACATCAACAGTGCCTGCTGAGCTTCTGGCAGAACTGTGAGATAATAGCTTTGTATTGTTTTAAGCGGCTAAGTTTATGGTAATTTGTCACAGCAGCAATAGAAAATAAATATGTCACCTAATGATAATTCTGCCTTCCCAATGGTGATATAACTAGCTTGGGGGGTGGAGAGAGATTTGGTAAGGGGGAGAATACTAAAATAAAACCCAATTTTTTGTCGTGTTTTAATATCGTGTTGCCTGACAGGAAGTCAAAAGATTATATTTAAACCTTAAAAAAATAGCATCCTAAACATCTGTAAGATGATGGCAGTAAATAGTCAAGGAAGCAGCTGGAAGTGATAGAAGTAGCTGCTCCTGGAGAGCAGGAATTGGGCGTGGTGAGGTGTGGGGCGGGGCTGCTGAGCTTTTCATTTTAAGCCTTGGACAGAGCTACATGATTTTTCAATGCATGTTCCTATGTCACCTCAATAAAAATAAAGAACAAGTCCCACCACCATCGATATAAGGTGTGCCACCTCTCTGAGAAACTGAGCGGGAGTGGGTAGGGCGGCCCCTGCCTGCCAGGGAGTGTGGCAGCCCATCCTCTCTCATCACTAGGGTGGAGGAGAGCAACAGCAGGCTTCTGGAGTCTGAGAGGAAGCTGCAGGAGGAGCGGCAACGCACCGTGGTGCTGGAGCAACATCTGGAGAAGATGCGCCTGGAGCCTGTGAGGACAGTCGGCTCACAGAGAGCAGCCCCCAGGAGCAAAACAGGTAGAGACTGGACCAGGGGGCCAGCAGCAGTTGGGGGGACTGAAGGAGGGGGCATCTTGCTGCTAATGGAGGAGCCAGTCAGCAGCACTGGCCAGCCCCCTCAAGGAGAGTGTGGGAAGCAGAGGCCCTCATCAGGATGGAATTCTGCCAGCTCATCCTTCTCCCCTGGTCTCCTACTTAGAACAGGAGCCCCAGAGCATCATCACCCAGCCCCATGTAGCCCTGGCCCAGCCCACCTGCGAGCCTTTAGCATAAGGTAGCACTTAGCTTAAGGCGTTCTGCTGAATACCTCAGCCACCACCCTCACCCCCACGTCAGCCCTCAGCCCTCTATCCAGAGCTGCCCATGCTCAGAGGTGATCATGGGGCAAAGTTGGTTTGCTGGGGAGGCCGGAGCATAGTGGCTGGCCAGGAGCAGAATCCCTGTCTACCTCCTTAGCTATTGAGCATAAGTGGGGATGAAGTGGTCTCTCCACAGGCTTGGGGACCCATGTTCCTCTTCCTGGTGTCCCTCCATCCTCAACATGCAGCTCCATCTCACGGTCTAATTTGGCTGCCTCGCTCCCCCACCAGCAGCAGGCAGGAGACAAGCAGCTCCACAGTCTTTAAAGGCTGACCCTCAGGTTGTTTGTATCACTTCTGCTCTCATCCCATTGGCCAGTTCCTAGTCATGTGACCACACAGCTGCAGTCCAGGTTTAGTTGTCCTAAACTCAAAGGTCTCTTGCTCCCATACAGTGGTTCTTAAGGCACTGTCTCCAGGCCAGCACCAGCAGCAGCTTGCGGGGCTGGGGCAAGCTTGGGGTGCAGGCTGCTGGGACCAAAAGCCATTTCTGGGGTGACCAAAAGCCATTTTTGGCTCCCAGAGAAGAGGAACCTCCAGTGAGGAGAAGCTAGGCCTCCTCCTGCTGGCATCCTTACCCCCTGCAGGCTCTGGAGTGGAGGTGTAGCCCCCACTGCCTCTCAACACCCCAGGATACCCCTGTCCTTCTCCCAGCCAAGACACTCAGACCTTTGTTCCCAGCCCAGATGAGATCAGAACATTTCAGAAGGATGGGCACAAAGAGGGAGTTGTGCCTTTTCCTTTCTCCCACCAGCAGGGTCCAGGCCTGGAGGGGGCCTTCCAGGAGCTGCTGAGAGTTCAGGCTGAGTCCCTGGGGCTGAGCCCTCCTGGGTCCTCAAGAATGGGTCCTCTAGGAGTGCGGAGTCTCCTGCCTTGGGCTCACCTTCTGCTAGGAGCTAGACTCCCAACCAGAGAAGACTAAGCACAGCAGGAAAAACCACATTTCTCCTGCCTGGACAATGAGGGGCAGTACCTGAAAGTGCCCACATGGCCTCTGCCACCTGCTGGCCTGTGGCACGGGCAGAGTGGCGCCCTCTGGAAGCATGGCTCCACCCCCGCCGTCTGCAAATGAGGAGACCTGATTCCAGAGTTCAGTCCTTCGAGGCATTTCCAAACCAGTGGGGAAGAGAGACAGTAAACAAATAAGCCAGTTAAAGATGTCATAGGCCAGAGGGAGGCAGGCGCTGTGGCTTGATGCAGAGGAAGGCATAGGAGGTGCTAAGAGTGTAGCTGTTATCTTTGGGGTGGCGGAGACCTCACTGGCAGTTGATGACTGGACAGGCAGTAGAAGAAGGGGATGTGTGGGCAGCTAGCTGAGGAACGAGCAGGGACACCACGGCGGAGCCTCGTGGGAGATTTGGAGGAACCACATGAAGGCAGTAAGGCGGGAGCATAACGAGGGGACGAGGAGGTGAGGTCAGAGACATAGTGGGTTCCTGAGGAGGTGAATTCACTCAGGCCTCACAAAGTTCTAGAGGCAAGAACTATTGTCTTCATTTTGCAGGTGAGGAAACCAGCTCAGAGAAGTTGAAGGTTTACCTGAGGCCACACAGCAGGGGGTGAAAACCAGGTCTGCTGATGCCAGGTGATTTCCCCTGGGCCACACTACCCCCAAGAACCCCACCACCTCTGAGGGCCTCTTCACACAGAGGCTTTCGGATGATGTGCTCATGCCCAAGCTCCCCACATTTGGGGACTTTGATTTCTTTTTCTGAACTTTCTGTGGCCCCTGGCCCCAGCCACCCTGGATCTCCTGTATGTATATGTATGTGTGTATACATGTATGTATGCATGTTGTTGGCTGGAATGGGGACTGGAGGGGGGAACTAGTGGTGTGAGGCATCAGATGCAGTGACAGCCTATACTCAGGCTCAACCTGCAGGCCAGACCATAGGCCCGGGTGCCCTCCAGAAATGTGTGAAGTGGCAAAGACAGAGATGGTAACAAACATAACCACCTTGGTACATGGCAGGCAGAGTCGGGGCTGTAATAGAGCCAAAACCAGGGCCCGGGAGAACGTAGAGCAGGTATCAGGGAGGGCCCCTGGAGGGAGGCCCTTGTCCTGCACCTTGAAGGAGGTATGTGTGTTTCAGCAAGTGGAAAACCAAGAAGTAGGCAGCTGGGGGAAGAGCAGATTAACACAGGGCCCTGGCATCATCACGGAGAGAGGCTGCTACCGCCCCACAGGTCCTCCCGCCTCTAACACCAGGCACAACCCACATGCGAGCGAGAAAAAGGACCCATCCTCCAGCCAGCTCTCCAGTGTGCCTGTGGAGTCCCAGATGGAGGAGCTGACCACCAGGTGCCCTTCTGTCCCGGCTTCCTGAAAGGGTGGTGTTGTTGTCCGTGGGTAAAGGGATCATATGCCCCCTTGACTCCTGTTTGAACAGAAGGCTGGTCCTGCAGAGCCTGGGTTTTAGGCCAGCCGTTCGGCAACTGGCTATAGGAAGACAGAACCCAGCCGTGACCAGGTTAACCGGCACTCCCTAGAGCAGTTTCATTAGGCGCAGGTGGCTGAGCTCCCTTTTCTCAGATGCAGTGATGAGGAAGGAAGGACAGGGAAACTCTACAAATTAGTATTCACCCTTGAGACAGTCAGCATTTGGGGAACCCCCAAGGGCCAGACCCAGGCCTGCGGGTGGGCCCAGCGAGAAATCCCACATGATTTCCCTCTAAGGATCTGTGGGAGGAGGGGAGGGCCCAGGCGAACCCTGAGGCTGAAAGCAGCCATGCTGGCAGCCCCCTTCCCAGGGCCCTCAGCGCATATGCCCGCACATCTGTGCCCAGGCTTGGGCCGCGCTGAGCCCTGTCTCCATGTGGTCCAGGCTGGCCATCCAGGCAGAGGAGAATGAAATGCTGAAGGCCGCCCTGGGCAGTGCCCTGCAAGGGAAGGAGGAGGACTTCCGTATGTACCACGAGACCCTGGGCCAGGTGAAAGGAGTCTTCCTGCAGGCCCTGCGGCAGCAGAAGGTGGACAAGCGCTAGCACGGCGGCTGCGCAGCAGGGCAGCCTCGGGCCTGGAGGGGACTGGTTCTGTCTGAGGACTCCATCTGCTCCCAAAGCCAGTCTGGGGCAGCCATCTCAGCCCCTTTTTCCAGAAGAGGTTCCTCAAGAGAGACCAAAGCCAACATGTCATGCCAGGAGGCTAAGAAGTCCTGATGGAGCCCGGAGGAGGCCCCAGTCAGGTGTGGGGACAGCAGGAGCTCCGGGACGACGCACAGCTGTGAATGAACACATGCAGTCCTTGGACAGGTGCTCATGGCCCTGGCCTAGGTCAGGCTGGGGCTCCTGCGAGCCCACACAGCCCCACATGCGCAAGCGAACCCTTGGTGCTCTGGGCTGGGAGCATCACCAAGCCTTCCAGCCCCATCCTGCCCCCCTCACCCTGTGTCCCCACACCCTACTCTCCCCTCTGGAACTCCACCTGTGGCCATCCCCATGCTCTGAAGACTTGGGGGGCTACCACACTCCCAGTTTCCCTGTTGACCCATTCCTCAGGGTTCTTCCTTAGATGCAGGCCCTCAGAATTGCAATAATAATGATTTTTCTCAGTCACCACAGCTCCCACTGAGTGAGCATCTACTGCAGAAACCTGACCCGCTCCATCCCTCGGGTGTCCCAGGGTGCAGTCACCATATTTTACAGATGAAGAGACTGAAGCTCAGAGAAAGGAGCTGAGCTAGTGTTGAACCCTGGCCTGCTGCCTGCCTAAGCCAGGGTCCTCCAGTGAGCAGGTCACCAGAGCCAGCGTGCCGGCAGCTCTGCCCCACCCGCTGCTCCCACAGGCATCTCTATGTGTTGCACCTGGACTGGGATTTTGTGGCAGTGGGTCCAGACAAAGCTGGGGTACACTTCCCTTACAGACACAGGGGTGAGCTGGCAAGGGGCCTGCAATTGAGCCTCAGGCTCCTTTGTGAAGACTGTGCCCTCCCACTCTGTCCTTGACTGCAGGTACTGCCATGGGAAGAGTAGCATTCAGGAGGGTCACGTGTAGCCCCACACCATGACCCCAGATTCCCACAGGTCCAAGAGATGCCGTGCACGCAGTACATAGGGTCTGGAGCACATGGCTGTGTGTGTACCCGTGCATGTGCACACAGTGCCCGCGCCACACTCACGGGCCCCACACAGGTGTGTGCCTACGAGCGTGCGTGTGGATGCAGATGCACAGCCCACTTGTGGAGGCCAGCCACAGCGCAGTGACTCACACACTTCCCAGGGAAGCCATGGG
Organism: Talpa europaea; assembly: GCF_964194135.1. Classification (NCBI taxonomy): domain Eukaryota; kingdom Metazoa; phylum Chordata; class Mammalia; order Eulipotyphla; family Talpidae; genus Talpa; species Talpa europaea. The sequence goes on from NC_140078.1 coordinate 75,069,001, forward strand.
GGGCTGCTGAGGCGCTCTGCCCAGGCTCCGCCCCAGGGGTGGGGCTGTGGAGGGACTTGGTGCTGACACCCCAGCCAGGGAGCCCTTGACCCACATGGTCTAGATCCCCACCCCTGCGAGTTGGTTGAAGGGCATCAGGACAAAGCTGTGGTTCTGATGGGGCCCTCAGGGCTTGGGGAACAAAGAGCTTTCCTCTGATTCCTTGTGAAGGGAAACACTAGGCAGAGCCCAGGCTGGCGGGGCCTGCATGACCGGGAGTGGGCCGGAGGCAGAGTCAGCCAGCCAGGCTGAGTAGTCGCCACCATTCTCCTGCAGGTGTGGGAGCCTGAGGGTGATCTGAGGGGTGGGGGCGGTGAAGGTGCAGTGGGGGCCTGGGAGGAAGAGGCAGGCAGAGGAGCACCCAGCCTCCCTTGGAGATGGGCGCGGCGGCAGGGGTTGTCCAGGGGAGTGTGGGTGGTGTGCTCAGGGAGGTTTTGCTGCCTACTCAGGGCAGTTTTGCTGCCCTTATTGGCTCAGGGCTGGGTCTAAAAAGGAAAGGGCATCAATCAGATCATGGGATCTAAACAGATGGGGGTGTCTGGGGCAGATCTCTTTCCCTGCTCACCAGCTGTGTGGGCTTGGGAAGGTGACTTAACCTCTCTGAACCTCCATGTCCTCTCCTGTAAAATGGGAACAGTAATAGAAATCTCCAAGGACTATTACATGTGTCAAAAAAAAACTCAGGCATTTAGCTCGTAGTTTACTTCTATACAGGGGAATGGTATCAATAGATGGATTCACTCTACCAAGTTTAAAAAGAGGATTTATAGAGTAGAGAAGAGAGAAAACTGCAGCAGGTCTAGTACATCTTCTTTGCACCTTATTTTAGGTAGCTGGATTGGCTGGCCTCTCCTGGAAGCCAGTCTGGGTATTCAGTCCTTGTCTAGGCCAACTGTGGACACAAAGACGTCTGTTCAATGTACAGAGTCTCCAGGCAGCCTCGAGAACTTTGTTGTGAAGTTGAGTGTCAGGGTCCTTTCACAGCTTTTGGCACCTGCCATATGCACCCCAGTTTAGTGAGACCAAGTCTACTCCCCAACCCCCCTGAAAACCCTTCTTTAGGAGTAATTGAGTTAAAGAAGTGTCAAATGTTGGAGAAACAACAGGCTCACAGTGAGTGCTCAATAAATGGTAGCTCTTAGTCTTTCCTCTGTTCAACAAATACTTGTTGAGCAGCAACTCTATCCCAGGTCCGGGGGTGAGGCTGACATGCTTTCTGGTCTCCAGGAAGCCCCGGGTCCTCTGGGAGACACACTCACAGGCCCCCGTCCACAAGCCAGTCAGCGGTCAGACACCAACTGCACGCCAGCCTCTCCAGGCCCGCGAGTGGCCCAGAGGGGAAATCTGACTTGCTGTTTCTTTTAGGGACCTCCTGGTTTTGTCAGAGACATGCAGGAAATTGAGGGCCGAGATGGGGTGGGAGGGCATGGGGGGAGGGGAACACAGGGACAGAAGGTGGCACCTCAGAGCCTCCTACCTTCCCTGCTGCAGCTCCCAGGCTCATTGCCCAGATGTCGGTCGGAAAGGGCCTGTCAGGGAGTCATCTGTCCTTTGGATCTCCCTGGGTGGGGAAGGGTGCAAGGGGAAGACCCAGGGCTTTCCCAGGAAAGCCAGGGAGCAGGATTTTTTTAGGGGTCATCAAAGGGGCCAAGGACTTGGGCCCTGAAGGATCTATCTCAAGTGGGTTAGTACCCATGGCCTCCCCTGAGCAGCACCTCCTCTCCAGCCCTCAGGCACGTGGGCAGCAGGTGGGTTTGATGTGCTTTGCACAAATGAGGACACTGCCTGCCAGAGCCTTAAGATTGTATGGGGATGGGGGTGGGGTGGGGAGCAAGGACAAAGAGGGCGGGCAGTGGGGAGGTTCCACGTGAGGTGCTTTGGGCCTGGGAGCTCAGGTTCCAGCACTGACAGGTGAGACCTGGCTGAGCCATGGGCGTGACTTGGCCCCTGTCCCTGTAGGGGAGCCTCTGGGGTAGCACAGCTGAGCTGGGCAAGAGTGCCTCCTGACTCCGGCTGATCCGAGCCCCAAACACATTCCACTACTGTGGGCCCCTCCTGTGCTCCCAGAAGCTCAGGATGGTGGGCTGCAGCAGGGGTCGTCCTCTGGACCCCCACTTCAGTTACCAGAACTCTCCTCCCCATCAGCCTTCTCTCCCCACCTCCTCAACCCACAGCCACCCCACAAGGAAGTTTCTGCCTGCCTAACCCCTCGGCACAGGCACTGCCGCCACACAACACGCAGCTCCACAACACACGCCATCAATAACACATCACCCAACAGACACAAGAGTTACACACACATGGGATACTTTCCCCACAGTTTTACTTCAAGCAACAACAAAAATTTGAGCGGTGAGAAGGGGCTCTGAGTCTTGACAGAACTGCTTCCCCCCAACCCCCAATGTCTTTCCTAATGGCCCTGGGCCATACTTGGGAAGCTGACCCAAGGTCTGTTACTAGTTTTAATCTAGTCAGCTTCCTGCCCCTTGGTAGGCTGGTCCGGTCGGGAACCCCCCACTCCACCAGCCTCTGGCCATCCAGCCCTCAGTCCAGGGGGGCACCCTAGCTTTCCAGCCCTCCTGCCATCCTCAGGTGCCAAACTCCGGGCAGGCCCTGCTGCCTGGGGTCACCAGTGAGTATCTCCTGCTGCGTGTGTGTCCCGCTTCACCAGGCCTGTGCAGACAGGGGTCCCAGCTCTGTCAGCCCCTCTCTGAGCAATGCAAATGGCTGAGGATCCCACCCTAAGGCCAACTCAGGCTCAGGTCAGTTGGCTGAACCTGCGCTCTTAACTTGGGAGTTAAACTGCCTGGCTGCTTCCCTGGGCCAACCTCCAGGAACTTGTGGAGGGCACCAGACAGATGGCCAGTCCAGGCTGGTCTCAGCCAGTGCCTGGTGTGAGTGAAGTGGGTTCTTGACCCTTCATGGCAGGCAGCTCCAGAAGCTGGGGGCTGAGGCAACTAGCGGGCCTCTGTGCATCAGGCTCCTTTTCCATCAACAAGGGATAGTGATAACCCCCCTAAGGGCTACATTTTTTTAAATTATTTTTTAAAAACTAATAGCGTAGTTTTAGAACCAAGCCTGGCTACTGTGATGAACTTAGTCCTGACACCCCCTGAGTCCACTTCAGGATTCTGCTCGTGTCCCCCATTCTGAACCCCTCCTTAGTTCTCTGTAGTCTGGCATGGGCACCCTGCCCTAGTGCTGGCCTCTCCAGCCGCCCCCAGCCTGTCCCACGCCGTGCAGGGATGCCGTTCACGCTTCTCAGGTTCAGGAGCAGCAAGGCAGGCCTCTCACTCCGTGTGAGCATGCTGGGTCCCCCCATCTTCCTCTGAGCAGGTGTCTGCATGTTGAGGGAGAAACCCTGGAAAGCCATGGGGGGAGGGGAGAGAGGGAAAGGACTCTCCTTCCTAAGCCTTCTCAGGCCCTAGAAGCACCTGGCTGGTGGAAGAGCAGCCCCATCCCCCCCAGTCTTCAGCTGAGCCTGTGGCTGAGGTGGGGATCAGTTGGAGCTCCAATCACACAGCTCTCTGCAACCCCAAGCCCCCAGCCCTGTCCCACTGTCCGTACACGAACTTGGCAAATACATACAGCAAATACGTACAAATACATACAGTTCCCCAGACACTGAGGTCCTTGTCACAAAGCGGGACTAGGTCCTCACCCCTTTAGGGGGAGCTTCAGGATACCCTTGCCAATCAGGTAGCCTGGACTGAACCTGTGACTGTGCAGTGGGGGGCTCTGTCCCTCCCAGAGGAATCCAAGTTGGTTAGGGACATTCCTATCTGCTTCTCTGCCAGTTAAGGGGATGCCAGCCACTCCAGGTGTCCACTCAAGCTGATCCCATTAGCATCCACCCACCTAGGTAACTCCCTATGGGACAGAGCTGAGGGGTCTCCTGGGGTCCCCTGGGGCAGGGTTCATAAGGCTGGAGGTGCTAGTTGGGGCCACCTGGAAGGCTTCCTGGAGGAGAGAAGTCCAGGCCCACTGTGAGTGGGAGGCACAGGCTCTACCAACCAGGTGAGACAGGTTGAAGTGAAGCCCAGGTATCCCTGTCTGAGCTCATGCCACTGGCCACTGCTTTCTACCCTCCCCCTCCCCCACCCCCCACGATCCTCCCTGCGGCTCCCTGTGGCCAGCAGCTCTGCAGCACTCGGCTCTGCTCCATTCTGCTCAGCTCCGCTCCAGGAAGGCCACCTCCTCCCTGCCCTCCTCCTCTCCCTCCTCCTGCTGTCACCACTCACCGCTCATAGCCTCAAGGGGGTGGGGACCCCGGAGCTGGACACACCCCAGCATAGCCCCAGAACTCAGCTGGTCGGACGGGACACGGTCGGACGCAGGACCCCGGAGCCCTGAGGTGGGCAGTGTGCCAGGGTCCCTCACAGCCTCCTCAAGGTCAGTGCCAACTGGGGATGAAGCCATTCTAGGGTCCTTGAGACCCATGGAATCTACCTAAGACCCCACCCTACACCCAGACCCCAAGGTGGGCTTTATCCCACGTGTACCTGAGGCAGGCAGGGCCGGGGGGCCAGGGGCACCCCTACATCCATAGGATGGCTCAGGTCCATGGGTCTGTCAGGAGACGCCCCAGGTTGGGGGCCAGCTCTGGCCTTGTTCACAGAGGCCTCGCCGGGGACACCCTGCACCGGCCATGGAGAGCTAAAATTGGAAAGTAGCGAGTGGGAGGCAGCTGACAAAGCTATTTCGCGGGCTCTTCACTCTGCTCCGGTTTCAAGCTCCTGCTCCAATAACCCGATCCTCAGGGCCTCCCTTCCCCCACCTGGCCGGTGAGGAGGTGCCACAGCCCTCAGGCCAGCAATGCAGAAGTCAGATCTGGCAGCCCCCTGACATGGGCAGGAACCCCAGACGGTCTTCTCTTCTCTGAGACTCCAGAGGGGCCCACTGAGAACACTCATCCTCTCCCAGGTTGAGCGTGTGACCTTGACAGGCCCCTGCCCCTCTCTGACCCATGACCCCTCCATCTGTGTAATGAGAGAACGCCGAAGGTGGGGGCCCAGGAAAGCTGGTTATAGGGCTGGAAAGGAAGATTTGGGGGAGGGTCTGGGGTGCGAGACAGGCCACCTCTTGGTTCAGCCCAGCCAGGAAGAGCCCCTAGGCATGTCCTCCCTGTAATTTGGGCTCCAAATTACCCGTGAGGTCCTTGGGAAGGCCCTGCCTGGGTGAAGCTGGAGCAGGATAGGAAAGGCGTAGCTGCCGACTGCGGTCCTCGGTACGGCCATCGGGTCTCCTGGGGATGAGCTGGCAGGAAGGAGTGGCTGGGCTCACCCTGAGCCTGATACTGATCAGCACCTTGGACAGTATCCAGTGCCTTCCCTGGTGCCCACCTGGCCCTGCCTGGCCCCACACCTACTACCCCAGGGCACCTCTTCAAGCAGCACAGGCTCAACCAGCATCCAGGACCTGAATGCATGGAGCACGGAGAGGGGGTTGGTGTGGCCACGGACACAGGGATACGGCAGGCTGGGGCTCAGGGACGTGTTGGGGCAGCGAGGCTCAGGGAGAGGCTGGAGCTTGAATGAGACAGAGGAAGACTGAGCACCGGAGGACAGACCTGGTATGGTTAGGAGAGCTCAGGGAAGTAAAGGGAACTCAGCAAGGGGTGTGGGAATCAGAGAGGGAGGCATGGAGAAGGCCTGGGCTTTGTGAAGAGCTGAGAGAGGCTTACTGAGGGGAAGGGGAGCCTTGGGGGTCAGAATGGTGATTGGGGTGATGCAGATGGGGTTTCTCCACACCAAGGTCTTCTGAGCACTTGGCAGGAGCTGTTTGAGCAGAGCCCACCCGAAAGGTACGAAGGAGTAGATGAAGGTGAGGAAGGGAGGCTGAGAGTGAGATGATGCCTTTTAAGACTCTTCAGTAGGAGTAGGAGCTAGAACAGCAGTTGTGGGGGGGCACTGGATGTTGGGGGACTTGAGAGACCTGGGGTGGGGGCAAAAAAGAGGGGAGAATGATCACACAAGATCTCCTAGGGGCTTGAGGTCCGTCTCTAGAATGGGGTCCCCACCACCTCAGTGGGGGGCCATGAAGTGAGGCTAGGCAGCACAGAGGACAGCAGTGGCTTCACCCAGCCGTCTCCCCAGCCCCATCCAGGCTATGGGCATCAAGACAGCATTGCCTGCGGCAGAACTGGGCCTGTACTCCCTGGTGCTGAGTGGGGCCCTGGCCTACGCCGGCCAGGGCCTCCTTGAGGCTTCACAAGGTAACAGCAGGGCCCTGGGGTAGGCGGTGGGGCCCTTATTCCCCTGGAGACTGCAGGATTTCAGCCAGCAAGGCCAGAAACTTAGAGGCTCCAGACCCAGGGTATTGTTTCCTAGGCCCTGGAGGGTGGACTGAGCTGGGCGCAGTCACCAGGGACCAATATGTCAGAGGCACTGACAGAGACCCACATTCATAGCGAGACCCACCAGAGAACAGCAGAGGCAGAGAAAGAAACCCAGACCTGCTCCTCTCCCCCTAGGATGGGGGTGACCCTTGCTGTAAGGGCAGGATGGGGACATATGTGTAGCCCCCTCTTCCCTGAAACTATACTCTGTTCTCAGATGGGGCCCACAGGAAGGCTTTCCGGGAGTCTGTGCGACCTGGCTGGGAGTACATTGGCAGGAAGATGGTACGTCCCCCACACCTCAGGGTGCCTGACTGGGATCCCTGGCCCCTGGCCCATCGCTCCCATCCCAAGCCCTCCCCGCCTCTCCCCAACCCCAGATGGTCCCATGGAACAGAGGGCTCATGAGGGGGAGGGGCTCTGGCTTGGGATTCAGGACTTTTACTTTTTCTACTGGCCCCTCCTGTGCCCTCTACCCCAGGTCCTGCTCGTTTAGTAAATAAATCAAGATGTGCTTCCACAGGGGCCTCGTATACCACCTTTCCCAGGAACCATGCAACAACGCGCTGAGCAGGCCAGGATCTTAGAGGGGCAGTGGGGGCCTCATGGTGCCCTTGCTCCTCCCTACCTATCTGCCTGGAACTTCCCTCAGGGGAAAGGCAGGGACCTCCAGCCATGCCCTCTCAAATTCATAAGAAGAGCATGGGGGCCGGGAAGGTGCTGGGTCTCTCACCAGCCCAATGCCAGCCCATCCTGCCCCCTGCCTCACCTTAACCCGCCTGCTTCCTCCTGCCCGGGCCTGCCAGGACGTGGCTGACTTCGAATGGGTGATGTGGTTCACCTCCTTCCGCAATGTCATCGTCTTTGCCCTCTCTGGACATGTGCTGTTTGCTAAACTCTGCACGATGGTTGCCCCCCAGGTGAGCCAGACCCGAGCAACCCCTATCTTGCCCTGCCAGCTTCTCCCCAGCTACAGGGTTGATGGGAGATCCACCATGGGGTCCCAATTGTATGCACAGGTACATGAGGTTTTCTCTTGTCCACAGCTCCGCTCTTGGATGTATGCTGTGTACGGGATCCTGGCCGTGGTGGGCACGATGGGCCCTTGGTACCTGCTACTGGTGCTTGGTCACTGCTTGGGTCTCTATGTGGCCTCCCTCTTGGGTCAGCCTTGGCTCTGCCTTGGCCTTGGTCTGGCCAGCCTTGCCTCCTTCAAATTGGACCCCCTAATCTCCTGGCAGGTGTGCAGTAGGGCAGAGCAGGGGTGGAGGGTGCTGGGAGAGGGCCCTGAACTTCTCACCCCGTCCAAAATCCTTGCCTCCCAAATCTCCCCAAGAATTTCCGTCCCTTTCCCACCTGCCTCCAAGTCTCGGCCCATGAAGTATGCCTCACCCACCTGGGGTCGTCTCCATCGCATCGGGGACGCATCCCGCACCTTCCCTCTTCTCAGCATGGAACATGAATTGGCCCTCAGTGGCCAGTGGGACTGCTCTGGAGGAGAGGAAGGGGCAGGACCAGGCTGGGCCCTGCGGGAAGCTGGGTGAGCTTCCCAGAGATGAGGGACGCCTGGTGAGCTGGTGGCCTGTTCTCTCCCATCCAGAGCGGGTTTGTAACAGGCACTTTTGATCTTCAAGAGGTGCTGTTTCATGGGGGCAGCTGCTTCACAGTGCTGCGCTGCGCCAGCTTTGCCCTGGAGAGGTGTGCCCACCCTGACCGTTGCTACTCACTGGCGGACCTGCTCAAATACAACTTCTACCTGCCTTTCTTCTTCTTCGGACCCATCATGACCTTTGATCGCTTCCACGACCAGGTGAGAGGAGATCCTGCAGCCACCCAAAGCCGGGCAGCGCCTCCCTCTGCAGATAGGGCTCCCATGGCAGAGAGGGTGCGTCCTCATCCGTGAGCAGGACTCCAGAGCCCAGCCAGACTCCCTCCCTCCGCAGATCCTGGGGTGGGACACACTTCCCCTCCGACATCTCCCTCAGACAGGGCCCTGCCTCCCCTCACATGGGGTTCCCAAGACAGGGCAGGGTAGCCCCTGGCAGGCCCTGAACCAACTCAGACACCAGAGAGCCCTGTCTGCAGTCTCCAGCAGGACTGCCGGGCACCTTCCCGGGCAATGGGTGACTCCCCACTCAGACAGGCCCCTCCGGAGGGCCTGCCGCCGTCTCAGACACTTCGTATCACCCAGGTGAGCCAGGTGGAGCCGGTGAGGCGCGAGGGCGAGCTGTGGCGCATCCAGGCCCAGGCGGGTCTCAGTGTGATGTCCATCATAGCCGTGGATATCTTCTTTCACTTCTTCTACATCCTCACCATTCCCAATGACCTCAAGTTCGCCACTCGCCTCTCAGACAGCGCCCTCGGTGGGTATGAGGACACAGAACTGCTCCCCCGTGTCACAGCTGGGAACACTGACTTGCTGTGAGGGCACAGCACCTGGGGTGGGGGCAGAATTTATAATTTGAAATGCAGAGAATTTGCAGATACTTTTGTCCTGTGAGGCCAGAGCAAGGGGCATCTTGCAGAGTCACTCACTCCAATGCACTGGGGCTTGGGCCTGATTTCCAGAGCCCTCAAGAGACCTCCTTGGGGTAGGCCAGGTCCAGTTCCGCCCCCTGGAAGCGGGAGGTAGGGTCTCTGGGCAGCAGTCTAGGGGCAAAGACCTCTCCCAGGACCTGGGGAGAGTATCCCAAAGGGAGTTCTGGGCTCAGTGCCTCCACCAGGATTTGGGACCTGGGCAGGGGAGGCCACATGACCCCCAGGCAGTGACATCACACTGTTCCCAGCTGGCCTGGCCTACTCAAACCTGGTATACGATTGGGTGAAGGCAGCAGTCCTCTTCGGCGTGGTCAACACGGTGGCACGCCTGGACCACTTGGACCCGCCCCAGGCCCCCAAGTGCATCACAGCGCTCTATGTCTTCTCTGAAACGTGAGTACAGGGTCGTGGGCTTGTGCCCCTGGGATCCTCACATTCCCTTAGCCCCTTCCCCAACCCCCCAGGTGCCCTGCTCCTGGCTGATACACACCCCTCTGCTCTCCTCCATAGGCACTTTGACCGCGGCATCAACGACTGGCTTTGCAAGTGAGTTGGGGGGTGGCATAGGGGATGGTCAACCTGCCAGGTGTCTGAGCAGGGCAGTGCCAGATGGGGCCACCATTTTATTTATTTTTTTAAAGATTTATTTATTTTTATACAAGAACTGGGGTATAGGCCAGAGGCACGGGCGGGTGAGAGGATTCACCAGAGACAGAGCCGGGAGCAGAACAAGCAGACTGACTGAAATACACTGCTGAGGGGAGCAGCGGGCGAGACAGGAGAGGTCTGCCGCACCATGTGGGAATCTCCCTAGCTGGCTGGAAATTGAACCCGTGCCACAGAGGCTGTGGACAGCCCCACAGCGCTGTGCTCAACCCGCTGCGCCACCTGGGAGGCCTTGGGGCCACCATTTTAAAGTTCACCTCTGGCCCAGAGGAAGCAAGGTGGGTAGTGAGGTCTTGGCAAAGGTTTGAGGCAAAAGACACATAGAGGTTCAGACTTGCGTGCAGGCCCTAGAGGTGGAGAGACATGTTCAGAGTAGAGACGCACAGCAGGCAGCCTGGACAGGACTTGGCCACAGTGGCGCTGCAGGGAGGACTTGACTACTGGGGGTATCAGGAAGGAGGAGGGATAGTGGGGCAGTTTTCAGAGGGGGCATCCGTTTGACAAATGCCTTGTTGGAATCTAGGAGACATCCTCATGTAGGTTCAGGTGTTAGAGTCTGGGGGCTTGAGGTGCAGGGAAGTCTGGAGGACTCATGTAGGTGTGAGCGCTATGAATGTGGTGGATGGTCTTTAGGCCCTGGAAATGATTAAGTCCCAAGGAGAGCAGAGAGGAGAGAAGGGATAGCTGAGGTGGGGCCTGGAATGACTCTGCTTGTGAGGGACTGACAGGAGTGCTCAGAGGAGCAGGAAAAGTGAAGGCCAAGTTAGGGAGGGTCATCCAGGTTTATTGGGGGCAGCTGTGGCAGGGGAGCTAGGGAAACTGAGCAGTAGTGGTGGTGGCTAGTCTTTCACTGGAGAGGCAGGGTGGGCGGGGGCGAAAGGAAACTGAGGAACTGCACAGGGTCCCAGTGCACACAACTCCTGGGAGAAGTCTGGCACTGAAGGGAAAGACGGGGGGAGTGGCTGAAGGAAGAAATGGGGTACTTTAAAGACAGGGAATAATGGACATGCTTGGAGCCAAGAGCAATTATCGCACAGAGAGGAAGTTGCTGATGATACAGGACTGAGGGTACTTGACGGAGTGAGGTTCCTGAGGAGGGAGGTCATGGAACCAGAGCCAAGCAAAGGCCTGGACTCAGGTTGAGAAGGAAGAAGAAAAGCCAGCGTGGAAGCAGGGTGGCAGGCAAGTGTAGAAAGGTGAGGGATTCTACCCAGAGGTTTCCGTGTTCTCCATGAAGAAGGAGGCAAGGTCTAGCTGAGAGATGCAAGGTTGGAGGAGGCAGCATCTGTGTGCCCATGTAGCTGCCTAATCCCCCACCACACCCACTCAGGATTGGCAAGAGGAGAAAAGGGTGAAGAAGCCACTGCAGAGCACAGCAGGAGAAGCTGAGAAGAGAAATCTTGGTACTGAGAGCCCAGGCAGAAGTTAGAAATGGTAAATTCATGGTCTGTAATATGTGAAGGTGTGAGATCTTCCCCATCAAGGCTTAGCTTCTTCTTTTTTTTTTTTTTTTTTTTTAGTGGATTTCTTTTTTTCTTTTTTTTTTAAAGATTTATTTATTTATTTATACAAGCACTGGGTACAGTCAGAAGCGCGGGAGGGTGAGAGAATTCACCAGAGCCAGAGCGGGGAGCAGAGCAGGCAGAAGGACCAAAGTACACTGCTGAGGGGAGCAGCGGGCGGCAGGAGAGGTCTGCGCGCCATGTGGGACCCTCCTCCGGTGGCCAGGGAGCAGCCAGGGATCGAACCAGCGCCGTGGAGGCTGCGGGCAGCTTCGCAACCCAGAGCTCAACCGCTGCACCACCGGGGAGGCCCAAGGCTTAGCTTCTTGAGGAAAAAGTAGGTGAGCGGTCTCCCCCAAGGGGTGAGACGGAAAGAGTGAGTCTTTCAGATTATTTATAACAATGGCTCATTAAACATAAGCCTGGCAAAGAGGGTGGTGAAGATAGAAGGGGTCACAATATGAAGATGTTGGGATGTGTCAATGAGATTAAATAACTAAGCTGGGGTTACAGTTCAGGGAGGGATGGGTAGGGAATGGTAATTAGGAAGGAGTGAAATTTCAAGCACTGACAAATTTGGGGTTTGAGCAGTGACTGAGGCGGTGTGGAGAGGAAATCATTGGAAATGAGGTCAAGGAATGGAGAGGTCGGTGACTCACGGGTCTTCTACCAGATTCCTTTAACAAATATTTATTGAGCACATACTATGTGCCAGGTATTGTTCTAGGCACTGGAGATAGAGCAGTGAACATGGCAAAGATCCTGACCTCATGGTGCCTATAGCTTAGTGGGGAGAAACAGACCATGAACAAGCAAACAAACATGTAAATAAGATACTTTCAGAGAGTAGTTAGCATTATGAAGAAAGTGAAACAGTGGGATTGGACAGAAGTTGGCCACAGGGCAGAAGCTTCTTTGGTTGGGATCTAGGTAGGCCTTTGAGATGAGATTGAACTGAGACCTGAGTGATAAGGAAGTCTGGGGAAGAGAATTCAGGTAGAAGCAACAAGTCCGCAGGCCTTGAGGCAAGAATCCGCTGTGTGTTGGAGGGACAGAAGCCAGTAAGGTCAGAGCATAATGAATGAGTGGGGAGAATGGCAGGTGGTACAGTCAAGGAGGGAGACAGAAACCAGACAATGTGGGGTTTTCTAGCCATAATGAGGGGATTAAGTGTCTGATTGTAATGGGAAGCTACTGGGGGGAGAGGAGATTGATCATGTGATTTGAGTTATTGAGTTTTGAGTTACTGAGTTTTTTTTATAAGATTTTCTTTATTTTTTTTAAAGATTTAATTTATTTATGCATAGAAGACCTGGGGTATAGGCCAGAGGTGTGGGGGTGAAAGAATTCACCAGAGACAGAGTGGGGAGCAGAACAGGTGGACCTCCTAAAATACACTGCTAAGGGGAGCAGTGGGTGAGACAGGAGAGGTCTGCTGCGCCAGGTAGTTCAGCTCCCTGGCGGGGGATTGAACTCAGCCTGTTGTGGTGATAGCTCTGAAACTTAAACCCTAGGCCGCCAGGGAGGCCCCGTTATTGCATTCTTAAAAGATGCCACTAGCTGCCAGGTGGTGAACACGCAGTGGGCAATGAAGGCAGGAGGAGAGAGATGATTTAAAAGACTGGCAATAGCCTATGGCGAGGGTCTCGCGCGGACTAGGATGGTGGTAGTGGAGGTGGCACGCAGTGGTCGAGACTGAGGGGAGCCAGTAGGATTGGCTGACTTGGATGTGGCTGGACACCAGAACTAAGCATCCAAGACGGTGTCTACACTTCTGGTCTGCAACTGAATGAATGGTAGTATCGTTAACTGAGATGGGGATGAGGAGGGTTTGGCAAGGATGGGGCATCAGTCATTCAAGTGACCTGTCTAGCTACAGTCAGATATATGGGTCTGGGCTAAAGACACAGATTTGGTGCTCATCAGCATAGAGACAGTATTCAGAGTCTTGGTTCTAGATGAGATCATTTGAGAAGTGAAGAAATATAACTAGAGAAGAGATGAACTTGAAGACTGAGCCTCCATGTTATGAAGCTGGGTAGGGGAGGCTAAAAGTGTTGATGGTGTGGAGAGGAGCTCTCCTATTATGTATCCTTTGCTCTTTTCCTACCTATGTTTTCCCAGCTGTCCCCTCTTCTGCCTTTCCCACAGGTATGTGTATGACTACATTGGTGGGGAGCACTCTGAGGTGATCCCAGAGCTGGTGGCCTCTGTGGCCACATTTGCCGTCACTACTCTGTGGCTTGGGCCTTGTGACATTGTCTACCTGTGGTCACTCCTTAACTGCTTTGGCCTCAATTTTGAGCTCTGGGTACAGAAGCTGGCCGAGTGGGAGCCCCTAGCACAAATTGAGGTGAGCAGGGAAGGACTGGAGAGGGGTTTACTGGGTCACTGGATGGGGTGGTACTGCTCTCTGGAGTCTTCCAGTCATACTTGGCCCCCAGTCCAGAACTTCCTCACCACCAGCTTCCTGGCTGTCAGGGCAGTGGGTATCCCGCCCTCCCCACTTCTGGGGGTGTGGAACACTCAGGCCTGTGTTGGCTAGGCCTGCTCTCTCTCCAGGACTGTTTCCCCTTCCTTTTTTTTTTTTTTTTAAAGATTTATTTATTTATGCAAACAAGAGCTGGTGTACAGGCCAGAGGCACGGTGGGGGGAGGGGAGGGGGTGAGAGGATTCACCAGAGACAGAGTGGGGAACAGAACAGGCAGATTGACCAAAGTACACTGCTGAGGGGAGCAGCGGGGGAGCCAGGAGAGGTCTGCTGCGCCATGTGGGTTGCTCCCTGGCTGGCCAGGAATTGAACTCGTGCTGCAGTGGCTGTGGACAGCTTCATAAGTTGCGTCTTAACCCTTGCGCCACCAGGGAGGCCCCTGTTTCCCCTTCTTTAACAAAGGAGAGCTGACCTGAGGCTCTCAGAGACATAGGCACAGGCTCAGGACCTGGGTGGCCATGTGGGCAAGGTCTCTGACAACCATGTCCTCTTTCTCCTCTGTCTCTTGCCCCATCGCCGATGCTTTCCTGGACCGGGCAGTCCTCTCTGTCGGGGCAGATGTCCCGCAGGGTCCGGGCCCTCTTTGGGGCTGTGAACTTCTGGGCCCTCATCATGTACAACCTCGTGAGCCTCAACAGCCTTGAGTTCACAGAGCTGGTCGCCCGGCGCCTCCTACTCACAGGTGAGGTGCTACCCACAGGTGTGCTGGGCATGACCCCAAGGGCTGTGACCTTCTGAAATGCCCCCACCCCACCCCGGCACTCCAGGGACCCAGCAGGGAGGGCCAGGTGAGGGGGGGAGGCACGGGAAGAGACATGTGAGAGGAGGCGTGCTGCTCCCAGTGATTGACAGCCCCCATCCTACACAGGGTTCCCCCAGACGACACTGGCCCTCCTGTTTGTCACCTACTGTGGTGTCCAGCTGGTGAAGGAGCGAGAGCGAGCCCTGGCACTGGAAGAGGAGAAGCAGGACAAAGAGAAGCCGGAGTAGGTGGGAGGGGGGAGAGCAAAGGGCTCAGGTCAGGGGGACCAGGCCTGACCAGTAGAATAAAAGACTTTTCTACCACAGTTTGGCTGTTCCCTGTCCTGCCCCAGGCAGTCTTCTGGCTCCTGGTCCATGCTGGATAAGGAGAGAAGGTTCTGGGGCTCAAGGGGGGGGTCAGGCTCTTGGTACACAGAGTGTGAGAAGGCACCCACATGAAGGCAGAGACCATGGACCCTGCACGCAGCAGCTAAGCATGGAAGCCCTAGACCTGCAAACACCTGGTCACTGATTCTCAGATCACCTGATTCCAAACCCTGAGCTGCTGACTTGAAAGGCACTTTATTCTTCTTCAAGAAGGAGATGACTCATGCTGCAAGGTGCACGTGACGGGGACACCATCAGACAGGTGAGGAAACAGTCCTGAGGAGAAATTTACCAGCACACACAGCCTGACACTCGTCCCTGTGGTTTTGGCTCAAGAAAACCGGGAGACAGGAGACAATGGAGAGGCCTGAGGTTTCTTGGCCCTGCCCAAAACACTAGGATTGGGCAGTCATATCCCTTCCTTCACGCAGCCCCTCAGGCATCATAATGGGCTCCGGCCTCTCCCAGCCTCCTCCCTGGAGCCCCAGAGGGCCAGGCCTGTGCGTCCTGGGGTGGCGGCGGAGCTTAGCTCAGGCCCATTGGGTCCGTCACATCTTGGTCAGGCGCAGCACGTTGAGGCGCACGGGCAGGAAGGAGGCCCCGGCGGCGTAGGCGATCTCCCGCAGGACGCCCTCCCACTTCTTCTCCTCCTCGTTGTATCTGGGGATCGCAGCGGGGACAGGGGTGAAGAGCTGGGTCAGCAGAGTCCAGAGTGGGGCCCAGCAGGAAGGGATGGCTGCGTGCAGGAAGCCACCCCAGGAGCAGCCCACAGCCCCAGGCCCATCTCCAGGAAGGTCTGTCCCCAGAGAATTCTCCTGCTCTGGGAAGGGATCCCCTCACAGGGTCCAAAGGACACCCAGTCCACATTCCAGGAAGGGCCACTCTCAGGATTCCCACCTCCATGAAGTCCGTCTCCCTCTAGGAAGGTTTGCACCTCCCTGCTCCTGAGAATTTCTCCACTCGACCCTCTAAGAAGTCCCCCCAGCCCCACTCTCCTGGCGGTGCTGCTCCCCTGTGCAGGGTGGCTGCAGGGACAGCCAAAGGTGCCCAGTTTCCCAAAACCTCTTCCCCCCACCCTAAGGAAGGACCAGCCATGGAGAGCCTCGGCTTGGAGAAACTGGGGTCCAGCTACTTCTCAAACCTGACCCCAGCCCTGTCCCCAGAGCGAGCATCCAAGAGGGAGGGGAGAGGAAAGGCCTGGCTGCCTCTCCGTGGCCCCCTCTATTCCCCGGGCCTAGTTCCATGGGTCTGTGCCCCACGCAGGGGCAGCGCCACAGTCGGACACAGTGCCGTGTGTGCACGCCCAGACTTTCCCACCCAGCCGCAGATCCAGGGCTGAGCCGGGCGGGTTTGCTGTCCCAGATGTTGTCCCAGCTGCCGGCTCCCTGGAAGAGGAATCAGCTCTGCCCCCAGGGGAGCTTTAGGCACCCGGGTGCCCTGCCATGGTGCCCTGATTCTCCCTCACCTCCCCAGGGCGGGCTCACCTCCAGATGTCATTGAGCTCTGTGGGAACCAGCTCCCCGGACTCTGTCTCCAGGGTGGCAAAGCCGCCGATGGCATAGAGGGTGCCCGACAGGCTGACCAGGCTGAGCGAGCTCCGCTCCTGTGGGAAGGCTTCAAAGGGTGCCCACCTGGAGGGAAGAGTGTGTGAGGAATATCAAGGGGGCAGGGGTCTCAGCCAGTCAAGTCGCTGTCTCCCGCCCTCAGCATCCACTTCAGCTGCACCCACAGCTTCCACTGCACCCCGCTCCCATGCTCCCCGCACAACCTCTGTTTCCTGACTCTCAAGCTTCCTTCATTCCTCTCACCTGGCTCCCACCCTCCCGGGCCCAACCACCGGAGGACCCCAGTGCACACCTCTGCTGAGCCCTTTTCTACCTCCCACCAGGTCACCATCTCAGATTCCATCCCGATGAGTCATCCGCCCCTTTGTCCCTCAGGCCTGGGCCTCAGCTTCTCCCATCTGTGCACTGTTGACACCTCATCACTCCCTCCAGCCCAGCCCTCTCTCTGCCCACATGGGCTCCTCCTGGACAACCACAGGCACCTCAAATGCACAAGTCCTAACTAGACCCTCACTTTCCCTACCTAAGCGGACGGTTCTCCAATAAACGGCCCTCCACCCTCACTGACAAGCATCCCCAACTTTCTCTCAGCAGCATCCAATCAATTGCTAAATTCTATTTCTTCTGTCTCTTAAACGTTTGCTACTCAAAGTATAGCATGTGGGCCAGCAGGCTCAACGCCACCTCGGGGGTTGTTAGAAACGCAGATTCCTCAGCCACACCCCAGACCTGAAAATCAGAATCTGCACTTTCACTGGGTCCCCTGCAGATACCTGGGCTCACTGCCCAGTGTGAGAAGCCGGGGTCAGGTGTCAGCGCCTCTCTCGGCCCCACCTCCACTGTACACTGCAGCCCTAGCCACCATCAGCTCTTGCTGTGCAGCTGCACCCCGGCTCCCCCAATCCCTACTCTGTGCTCTACAGCTGCCACCATAGATGGGAGCTGAAAGCCTGCCAGAGGCATCTCATTGCCCTCAGGATACAGCCCCTCAGCCCCATGCCCATCTCCAGCCCCACCTCCCGCCCTCCCCACACCCCATGGGACCTGAGCAAAGACATTGCCTCCAAGGGCCCACCTTTTTCTCCTGTCTTGCCACTGACTTTTCTTTGCCTGAAGCATCCTTCTCTCACCACCCCTTTGGCTGCCAGCTCAGTTTTCTCCTTCCTGACCTCCCAGGACAGCGTTACTTCTGTTTTGTTCACCAAGGTCTCCTCAGCACCAGGCCAGTGCCTGGTGTGAGTCAGAAAGAGGACCCTGATGTCTTCTACTTGACACCTGGGTGCTCTGTGCCACAGACCAGGTCTGCCAAGCCCTCGCCCCAGACTGCTGGGGAAGCCCTCTCGTGCACGCATGCAGAGGACCAGGCTCAACAGTGCAGACCCAGGACAGTGTGTACGGCTCCCACAGGGCAGACGCGGAGGCCAAGCCAGGCCCAGAGTCCCACAGCCCAGAGCTTATAGGAGGACCCTTGGTGCCTGGTTGTCCTGGTTGGGGAGAGAGAGGCAGGAGCCGTACTTGTTGTCAGCGATGCTGTACACCTCTGCGGAACTGGTCAGCCCTGTGTCTGTGACCCCAGCAGCCACAAAAATGCGCCCGTCATGGATGGTGGCCCCAAAGAGTGATCGGGCTGTCTGCATGGGTGCCAGCTCCTTCCACTCGAACTTCTTAGGGTCATAGACGCACATCTTGTTCAGGCACTTCCTGTGGGGTGGGGGACAGTGAGCAAACAGGAGGTGGCAGGAGCAGGGCAGCCTCTCCCCTGGGCCAACCCTGCACCGCCTCCTGACCCGCCTCAGCCTCGGGGCCAGCGTGCTTCCACCTGCAGCGCTCCTCCAGGTCTGTGCCTCACCTGTTGCTGCCTTTGCCACCAATGACATAAACCAGGTCCATATGGGAGAGCACAGCGTGGCCATACACGGCATAAGGCAGAGGGTCCGATTCGCCCCATTTGAAAGACCTGGGAGGGACGAGAATAGGGCGAGCGCCCGCCTCAGGCGCAGCTCCAGCCTCTGCATTCACCACCCACAAGAGGCAGCTCAGGGCGCCCCGATGCATCACCGGAACTCCCCCGACCCTCGCTGCCGCGCGCCCACCCGACGTCCTACCCGCCCCGCCCCGCCCCTACCCGGTCTAGGCCCCGGCCCCGGGCTCTCGCCCCGCGGCCCCGCCCCGCGGCCCCGGACCGCCCCGGGACTCCAGGCTCCCGCCCGGATCCTCAGCCCCGCCCCAGCCCCGCTCACAGCCGGTCGTAGCACAGGACAGAGTCCAGGCTGAGCTCCGCGTCCTTGAGCTCGCGGCCGCCGACCACGTAGATGGAGTTGAGGGCCTCTCCCAGGCCGAAGAGGCAGCGTGGCGAAGGCAGAGGCGGCATCCCCAGCCACTCGGAGTCCAGGTGGTCGAACTGCGGACCGGGCGTGGAGTCAGCTACCACCCCAGCTCCAGCCCCCCCCACCCCCAAGGCCAGCCCGTGCCCCAACCCTGGTCACAGGAGGAGAGGGGCTATTGGCAGGGCCTGTGCCTCCCGGAGGCTGTCCCTGGAGAAGCGCCCTCCTTTCATAAAACAGAGCAGCCAAGGGCGCCCCTCTTCCCCACACAAGGTAGAGGCCGCTGAGACGGCCATTGTAGTACCATGTTGGGATCCTTGGTCAGAGCTGAGAAGGGGCGTCTGAGAGCAAGGTCCATTTGAGGCCCTAGGCCTCCCCCAGCCCAGCTTGCCAGTGAGGGCTGGCGACTCTGGGTTTCCATCAGCCGCTTCAGAGGGAACTTCCCAGTAAGCCCTGCCACTCAGCCCTTAAGCTCTGCAGGGCAAGTTTATCCACTCCACAGCCTTATACTAGTGATTCAGTGGTTTATGTTCTTGGAAGGCTTTCTGAGGGCTGATCAGTCCGCTAATGAATACTTTAGAAGCATCATTTAACTTTCAAACAACCTTGTCAAGCAGGAATAATACCCCTATTCACAAAGAGGCTCCTAAAGAATAAACAATGGACCTCGATGTTTGACTCATAATAGTGGAACTGCACCCCACCCTCACCCCCAGGCTAACCCTGGCACCAAGCTACCCCTCACCTCTCACATGGCCGGCTGTCCCTGGGCACTCCAGCTCATTCATTCCCATCTCTGTCCCTTGCTCACCATTCCTGGCCACAGGCACTACCGCTCTCCTCTCCTGTCTCCTAATTCCCCCAACTGACAAGACTGAAACCTACATAGCTAGTTCAGAAAAGCATTTTTGCCCTTGGAGGTCCCACAGTCACCCTGGGCACCCCACCCTAATGATTCCCTGTTGGAACTCAGTTTCCTCATCTGCACAATGGGAGGACTACAAGATAGGCCCTTTAGGACACTATCCTGGCCCTCAGGTAAGGACCCTGCCCTTTAGACTGCCCTTCTGCCTCCTTCTCGCTGGGCCTGCCCCCAGCCTTTGTTCAGTGCTAGGGCCTCCATATCAGACACTTGTGGGATTAACATCCTCCTGAACTGACACACCAAAGTTATGCAGCTTAGCATCAACCACCTAAGACGGTCTTCAGTCTTAGGGAACGGGCTGTCAGTGAACCTCCCTGGTCTACAGCTCACCCTAGACCCAGGGACGCTGCCCAACAAGTAGACAGCGGGGTCTGTTGGGCTTCAAGGCTGCTGCCTATGACCAGGCTCCAGGACTGGCTGCCTCCTCCCGGGGCTGGCCAGGCACCTGCAAGAAGTAAGCACTCATAGGGTCCTCCTTGTTCTCCTCGTTGTAGAAGAGGCCCCCGGCCACGAAGACCTGGTTCTCCTTGGTCACCAGGCTGACGTGGTTCTTGGGGATCTGCGTAGAGAGGGATGCACAGTAGCACTCGTTGGCCGCGGGATCATAGGCCATGGCGCCCTCCTCACTGATCATGAAGATGAGGTCCTGCAGGAACATGCCAAAGCGCAAAGTGTCATTGAGGATCCCGGGCAGGACTCGCTCCGCGTCGTCCTCATTCTCCTCGGCCTTGGCTTCAGGCGTGCCCTTGTTGTCTGCCTTGGCACCTGTCTCCTTCCCCTTCTCCTTCTTCTTCTTGCGCAGCACAGTGAGGCGGCCCTCGTGCGCATCCTTCACCATCTGCACCTTGCGCAGCAGCTCGGGCTGGGCCCGCACGAGAGGGTGTCGCTCCACGCGGCTTTCCAGAAAGGCCCGTGGCAGCAGGCGGCAGCGCACGCTCTCGAAGACCGTGGGCAGCGCGCGCTGGCGCTCCGCCTGCGCCTGGGCGTCGCCGGAGCCAGCCCACTGCATCACCGCCTCGAACACGGCCTCCTCCTTCTCCACGTTGAGGCTGTCGCTGGAGATGATGGCGATAAGCTCATCGGCCGAGAGCCCGAGGAAGTCGGCGTCGCGCGCCACGAGGGCGAAGCGCGAGCAGATGAAGTCGCGGGCGGCCACCGCGAGGCGCGCGCAGTCCAGGAGGAGGCCGAGGCGGAAGACGGCCAGGCAGTTGGAGAGACACAGGCGCTTCTGCAGGAAGGACACGCAGATGGTGAAGATGGAAGGGATCTGAAAGCGGTGTGCGGCGGCGAACAAGTCCTGCACGCTCGCCTCGTCCAGCGCGATCTCCGACGTGTACAGGTAGTGCAGCACCTGGGCCACCACGTCCGGGGACACCTCCTCCAGCCGCAGCTCGCCCGCCTGTTCCGGCTCTGCCAGAAAGCGAGCTCGGAAGTAGGGGCTGCAGGCGGCCAGCACCAGGCGGTGGCACGGAAACTCGCGCTCACCCACCCGCACCACACAGTCAAGGAACTTGCCGTGGTCCAGCATGTCCTTGAGCCCATCCTGCAGGAGCGTCTGCTGGTACAGGCGCTGCTCCTCCGCCTGCTCCAAGCCCAGTGCCATGGTGGGTGGCCTTGGGTGCCGCAACCTTAGCAGCAGGTTCCTCTCCCAAGTCCCCGGCTTTCCTGCTGGGTCTCCCCGGGTCTAGGCAGCTGTCTTCGCGGGGCTATATATAGAGGTGGGCTGGGCCCTGTAAGATGAGCTGCCTGGCTTCTGCACATGACACAGAGGTGACAGCTGGTCAGATGCCCCTTCCCAGAGCAGGCTTGACTCAGCCCCCAGGACTCATGGGCCCCCTGAGGGGTGTCTGGGCCCACTGGGGAAGAAAGAGAGCATCCTGTTTCTTTTATCTATCTATCTATCTATCTATCTATCTATCTATCTATCTATCTGGGATTCTGCATTCTTTGGTAGGGCAGTGCCTCTCAGGGACAGAGATGACCCTCAATTCAAGGACGGGCAGCATTAGAGTCCCTCTTCTAATATCTTCCTTCTTTATACCTTCTAGGCCTCCCCGTGAATGCCTCTTCTCCCTGCCTGGAATAACTCACTCCAGCTGCTGCTGTTACAGTGCGCTTGGGCTTCCTGCCCAGTGACCTGGGGCATGTCATTCACTCACTGGGGACCTGGTTGCTCCACCTTTAAAATGGAAATCCTTTACTGCTTTTGTTAGGGGGAAAAGGATGTCCCAAAGCAAATTCCATATAGGCTTTGTGGACTCCACCCCCACCCCAGGTCAAAGCCAAAGACACTGGGAACTCCAAATCCCATCACCACCAAAGGGAAGGTGGCTGGGACCTGAGGGTGGGGTTAAGCAGCCAGGTGTATACAAAAAGGCAGACACGTGGGCTTTGAGGGGCTCTTCATTTTTGGGCTCTCAGCCAGCTCGCAGCGTCCGGCCAGCTCTGAGAGTGACTTTGGGTTTCCAGGTCGTCGGATCAGCTCTGAGAGTGACTTTGGGTTTCCAGGTCGTCGGATCAGCTCTGAGAGTGACTTTGGGTTTCCAGGTCGTCGGATCAGGTAGGACGCATTAAAGACTTTATTTCCCTATTTTCTCCCTGAGTTGTACATTTTCCTTATTTTTTTTTTCTTGTAAATAAACCTTTTATTAACCCTTTTGCGTGTGTCTGTAGTAGAGTAGTCATAAGTCCCTTTAAAGCGCGCGGGTGAGGACCCACAGCCAGGAACCCGTTTAATATCAGGGTTGCTCTATAACACTTTCTCCACCTGCTCCGAGACCCTCCTTGGACTGTGTAGAAAAGCAAGAAGGTGCCCTAGGTAAACAAGGTCTTCATTTTCCTTTGGGATCTGGGGCAAAGTCAGATCTCCCTGTTGAAACTATGTTCCTTCCTGAACAATGAGGAGGTCAAGTTAGGCTCTAAGGACCTCAGTTTAGTTCTGCTGAAATCCAGAAACATGTGTCCCTGTGGATTCCCTTTCACGTGGCTTTAACATCACAAGGTGTCAGACACATTAGAAAACTAACTTCCTAGTATTTGATTCTCGTAGACATCTCAACTATCTAGGGAAGTGACCTTCTAGATTCCAGTATTCAAAAAGTAACACTCTAAGAGTGTAATATTCTGTTGATAGGACTCTAGCTGTTTGTGCTCATGGTTCCTTCCACACTGAGCTTGACCTGAGCCAGCCTAGCTTCAGGGCCCTCGCATCTGTCTAAGGGGTCAGAATAGGGGCCCCAGAATAGCCAGTCCTGATAACCACCCTACTCTGGACTCCTGACAACCCCCCTTTACACACACACACACACACACACACACACACACACACACACACACATACCAGCCTCAGTCACCAAAATTAACTTGCTCCCAAAGTGCCAGAGGCTGCAGCTGTGGGTTAAATTTAGCCCCCGGGGTGCTGGTGGAACTGTTATGGGGCATTCTCCCATCATTCCTCTGAGTCATTTGTTTATAACCTCAGGTTTGGCTGTCTGGGGGATTGCAGAGGGGATCTCTCAGGCTGGGCCAGGACTGAGTCACCTTCCCCTTTGTGATCTTAGCAATATCACTGCCTGTCCCTGCTGAATGGTATCCCCACTTTTCCCCACACGCCCCTCCACCCCCACAGGCCCAAACAGGCCTAACAGGAGAAAAGCACACAGCGAGGTCCTGGAGATAGTTCTGTGGCTCCTTCATTACCTTGCAGAAAGGACAAAGGCCCACCTAAAGAGGGCAGGTGCTGGGCCCTGGCTGCAGGGCATTTCCCACAAGCACCTTCCATGTGAAGACTCTAAGAGACCAGGTGACTTGGCCAAGCCACACAGCTGGCAAGTGACCAAGACGGGTGAAGCAGATCTGTCTGCCTCCCAAGTCTGGGAATCCTTCTACCTGCTTCCCACAAATGAACCCAAAAAGTCCATTAATCATAGTGCCATTTCCCAAGACCAGGACAGAAGGTACTGACTGAACAATTAACTGATATTTATCAAGTGACTCAATGATGTATTTTTAGATCATGATGAATCCCATAGTGCTATCTCCTTACCAAAGCATTTCACTAGAATATTTATATGTGGCTCCTTCATTCATCGAGAACCTACTGTGCACTGCTTAAAGTGCTGAGGACTGAGCAGTGTACACATTGGGCAAGAATTCCTGTCATTATGAAGCTTATGTTCATTGGAGGTTGGGGTTGGGTGGGTGGGGATAACAACAAATAGTTATACAGAAGGATGTCAGATGATGATAACAGCTTGGGTGCCAAGTATCGGAGAAGGGGCATGGGAAATGAAAGGTGGAGCTGATGCTGGAATCATCAGGATAGACTCATTAAAAGGCCTGCATTTGAGCAGGTTCAAGCCTTGGGAAAAGAAGATTTCAGGCAAGGGAATGGCTGGAGCAAAGGCCCTGAGGCAGGAGAGCACCTGGCCGATTCCAGGAATAGTGAGGAAGCCAGTGGGACTGAGGCTTTGAAGAAGGATGTGAGTAAGAGGAGATAAGAGAAGTAATGGATGGGCCTCCCTGGTGGTGCAAGGGGTTAAGCACCGCACTATGAAACAATCCACAGCCTCTGCAGCACAAGTTCGATCCCCAGCCAGCCAGGGAGAAACCCACATGGCGCAGCAGACCTCTCCTGACTCGCCCACTGCTCCCCTTAGCAGTGTAGTTTGGACTATCTGCCTATTTTGTTCCCTGCTCTGTTTCTGGTGAATCTTCTCACCCCGGCACCTCTGTCCTGTACCCCAGTTCTTGTATGCATAAATAAATAAATCTTTAAAAAAGAGAGAGAAGTAATGGCTGAGGGAATCATGTAAGGCCATGTGGGTGAGTATACAGTGAAGTGGAACCAGTATTTATTTTTAAATTATAATTCTGGGGAAAGCAAAAATATACAAAAGTAGAATAATGCATTGACCTCTCATGCATCCATCACCCCATTTCGATGTTGTCATCTGGCGGTGACGAATATTGTTTCATCTCTGTCCCCACCCACTCTATTGCTCAGCCAGGGAGATGCGCAGGGATCAGATATGGGTACAGGACAGAGGGGGAGAAAGCATGACCTCACGGCTTTTAGCTGAGTCCTAGGAAAATGTCACCTCACTTCATCCTTTTAATTTTCACTCATTTACTCTTCATACCAAAATTATGAGGGAGGTATTATCTCCCCCATTTTACTGAAAGTGACATTTAGATGGCCAGCAAATAAGGATCAGTTTTAAAACTTACAACAAGCCGAAAGCAATCAAAACAGTGTGTTAACTGGCACAAAGCTTGATTTATAGACCAGTGGAATAGAAAACATAGTCCAGAAACAAACCCTCATGGCCAGTGTTTTCTGTAGAAAATCCTGTGGCAGTTTCCTATAGAACTAAATATGCAACTACAATTTAACCCAGCAATTGCCCCTTTGAGCATTTATTATTTATTATTTATTCATGAGAAATTATAATGTATATTCATACAAAACTCTAGCAGCTATATTTATCATAGCAAAAGATTGGAAACAGTCCTACCCTCCTTCGATGGTAGAATGTTGTACACGTGAACCATGGAGCAGCACTCAGCAATGAAAACAAATAAATTGCTGATATATATATACAATAACATGGATCAACCCCTAACAGAATTAGGCCAAGTAAAACATGTCAGTCCCAAAGATCACATCCTATGTGATTCCACTAATATAACATTTTGAAAGGACTAGAGATTTTAAAAGTACAGATTGGTGGCTGCCAGTGGTTAGGAACAGAGTGGAGAGAGACAGGAGGGAGTTATGTGTAGTTATAAAAGAGGCAAGAGAAGGATCTTTGTGGTGATAAAATGGTTCTGTGTTTTGACTATAGTTGTGGATACATGAACCTACACACATGATGAAATTGTACAGAATGAAATACACACAGATGAGGACAAGTAAAATTAGGAAAGTCAGATAAAATGGGTGAATTGTGTCAACATCAATATCCTTATCAATGTTTTATATAGGTTGTATATTTTACTAGAATTTTATGGGGAAAATTGGTAAAATGTATAGGAAAACTCACATGTAGCTGCATGTGAATCTATAATTACCTTAATAAAACTGTCAATTAAAATGATGATGTGGTAATTGGACATTTGGTGGTGGGTATGGTGTGATACATACAGTAGCTGGCATGAGAAGCTATATGCCTGGAACATTATAAAATAATGTCATCTCAATAAAAAGAAAAAAATGATTGGGGTCTTCCTGGTGACACAAGGGGTTAAGTCTCAGCACTATGAAGCTATCTACAGCCAAAGCAGCACAAGTTCCATCCCTGGCCAGGGAGTTGACCCACATGGCGCAGCAGACCTCACCTGTCTTGCCCGCTGCTCCCCTCAGCAGTGTATTTCAGTCAGTCTGCCTGTTCTGTTCCCTGCTCTGTCTCTGGTGAATCCTCTCACCCCCACCCCCCACCTCTGGCCTGTACCCCAGCTCTTGTATGCATAAATAAATAAAACAAATCTTTAAAAAAATTATTAAAGATCACAGAACAAAATTTTTTAGAAATCTCTACATAAAAAACAAACAGGAGAAGAAAAGGAGTTAGAAGAAACCAAGAAAAAACAACAAGAAACAAAAAAACTTCAAATATTGCTATTAGTGTTATCAGAAAGATGAGATGCTTATATAATAAAAGAACAAGTATTATTTAAAAATAGAACAAAGAAGAGTTTTTGGAAATTAAAAACTGTCATTACAGAAATTAATGTATCATTTGATAGAAGGAATAGAAGGTAAATTTGAGGAAATCTCTCAGGAAATAAAACCATAAATGAAGAATATAAGAGACTAGGTAAGAGAATTAGAGAAGGCCAATATCTATGTAACAGAAGCTTAAGAGAGAGCAGAGAAAAACATAGGGAAAAGAAATTTTTCAACTGTATTAAAGAAAGTTTCCAACCTGAGGGGACTACTTCATCAAGAGAAAAAATTCACACCAGGTTGTGAGGACTGACGACCCTGGAGACAGACAAAGGCCCTGGAAGCTTCAGAGTGAAAATAAACAGGCCACACAGATAAGATTCGGAATCAAAATGGCAACAGAAACACCAGCATCCAAACTTCTAAGGGGAAATGATCTCCAATCCAGATTCTCTACCCAGGCAAACTCATTCCTGTGTAAGGAGGGTAAAACAAATTGTCAAGATCTTTAGAATTTTTTTTTTCCCAATCCATAAACATATGAGTATTTATTTGGAGATTCTTTAAAAGTTTTTTTTTTTTTTTAAGATTTATTTATTTATGTATTTATACAAGCACTGGGTACAGTCAGAAGCGCGGGAGGGTGAGAGAATTCACCAGAGCCAGAGCGGGGAGCAGAGCAGGCAGAAGGACCGAAGTACACTGCTGAGGGGAGCAGCGGGCGGCAGGAGAGGTCTGCGCGCCATGTGGGACCCTCCTCCGGTGACCGGGGAGCAGCCGGGGATCGAACCGGCACTGCAGAGGCTGCGGGCAGCTTCGCAACCCAGCGCTCAACCGCTGCGCCACTGAGGAGGCCCTTCTTTAAAAGTTCTTACAAGATCTTTAGAATTTAATTCCATGAAGTCAACTGCAACATAAGGCTCTAGAAATTAGAGATTTCTGCGATGAACGTAGAGGGGCACCATGTCAGCAGAGTGTGACAGGGAACCTGGCTGGGATGCAGGGAAGGGGTTTCTCAAGTCTCCTGGTGGGAAATGGGTTCAAACTCCTGTACCTCGGGGTCTCCTGCTGCACTGCTCGTGGGTTCTGGTGATGGCCCAGTGTCCTCTGTGTGGTCACCCTGCAGCTGCGTGATGCTGCCACCAGCTCTGCTGTTTCCCCTCCTCCTAGGCCTGGGAAGCAGCAGTCCCATCAGGCCTGGCACAACTCTTCACAAGCCCCCCACACCTCCACTGGCAGCCCCTGCAGCGTTGCATCAAATTGAAGGAGCAAGCTCAGACAAAGGAAGATGGAGGATTTGGGGGAATGACAGATCCACCTGGGAACTAGGCAAAAACTCCTCAGGAGCAGGAGAGGGAGATCCCAGGCTCACAGGGCAGACATCAGCCAGCTCAGATCCAAGCGAGAGAGAATGCGAGGATGAAACGGATGGGACATCTCTGTGTTTGCACGTGTTGAAGGAGAATTACATTCTGGCAGCGAGTTTGGGATGCAGCATGTAGGAACCAAAGTAAATAATTTTTAAAAAGAGATAAAAATGAAAATTTGTGCAAGAAAGGAAATGGAGCCATTTTCTATTAGATGGCTCAGTGGAGATCAGTGTTTACATAAATCGTTACAATATATACATGGAATATTAATCTACCCTCAAAATAATAACATAACTGTAGTGGGGGAAAGAGGAGGGGGAAACTGTGTGTGTGTATGTGTGTGTGTGTGTGGGGGGTGAGAGAGAGAGAGAGAGAGAGAGAGAGAGAGAGGAGTGGTGAGGAAATAAACCAATAGTTAATGCCTAAAATTGACAAAGCCAGGAAGTACTGCTGGAAGTGTGTTTTATAGGCATGAAAATACCAAAATTACCAACTGAATCGGAATTTGTTGCCTGTTGGGAGTTGGACAGGAGGAGGTACAGGGGACTGCATTTTTTTGTTTTAAAAAATCTTTCTAGAAATATTTGACTTGTTAGATTATGTTCAAGACTTAAATTTTTAAAAAATCAGTATTTTTCCAGGGAATCTATAGAAAAAAATGCCAGTGGCATGGCCTGGTGCACACAGCGAGCACAGGCCCTGCCCACCACCCAGAGAGGCCGCTGTAGAAAGTGGCGTAGGCCAGGGAAGGGTCAGCTATGGCGGCAGTGCAGAGACTCTGACTTGCAAGGCTGAGGAACTTCCTACAGGACACATAATCCACTCTGAGCCCAGGCACGGTACACGTGTGGTGTGGGTTCCTTAGCGAGGCGAAGGCCCAGGCCAAGGGACGGGGTTGAGAGGAGGGCCTGGCTCTCTCCTCGAGCTACAGTCCACTCCCAGAACTTGGCGTCTTGTTCTCGCATCTTGGACTCCACTGACTGAGAGGTCACAGTAACCAGGGGAGGACTCTCCACGGGGCCTCAATCATGTTTCCATTCAGCTGGAAGCTGAGAAAGCCACTTACCCAAGTGATTTCGAGCTCCGACACTGGAAAAGCAGGCAAAAAAAGGGTCTTGTGAGGACTGTAATTGGTCCTGGCCTTGAAGCAGAAATCTGGTTGCTGCCACACTGGGGTAGGAAGCAGCAAGTCTGGACTCTCTTGGGAGATTCCTCTTGCCCCATACTGAAAGATGAAAGACAAAGGCATATACTATTCAGCCATAAAAAGGAATGAAATGATACTGATCTACAACATAGATGAACCTTAAAAACATCACATAAGTGAGAGAAGTCAGACATGAAAGGCCATATAGTGTATAATTGCATTTAGTGAAATATTCAGAATGGGAAAATCCATAGAGAAAACAGATTGATGGTTTCAGGGACTAAGGGAAGGCGAATGGGGGCAAGTGCTTAATGGTTATGAGGTTTCTTTCTGGAGCAACGAAATGTTTTGGAACTAGTTAGACATGGTGGTTACACGACATTGTGAATGCACCAACTGCCACTAAAGTTCACTTTAATTTTACGGTCATTAACATTCATTTTAAATGGTTACTTGTGTGTTGTGTGAATTTCACCTCAATAAAAATGGAAAAAAGTGGGCAACCAGAGCAACCCCGATACCGAACCACCGGGCCTCCTATCCTTCGAGACTGCATTTCTGTGAGCTCCGAGGGGAACGTGAAAGGGGGAGAGCAGCAAAAAGTATCAACACCATCTTGACCTCATGCCTGGAGGCGAAGGAGGATGGAGCATCTTCCTGTCTCTTCTTCCTTGCTGGGTAAGATGCAGGCATGTATCAGATATTTGAACTAGTTTTCTTTCCACCTCCCCTTCCTCCTCTGTTCTATAAAGGGTCTGGTGGTGATGGTGACATGTACAACACAGTCCAGACATGTAAGAACACCAGAACAGAATCACAGCTGAATACAGAGACAGCAGCTAGCACTGCAGATCCTGGATTTGGGGCTAGACAGCGTCAGTGTAGACAAAAAGCAATGTCCCCTTTGAAGAAGGGGATGAGCACATTTTTATTTATATGAGGGGAGTTGTTAAGGGCTTTTGTTGTTGAATGGGAGAGGGTGCATGCTGCTATCAGGTGGTGAAAGGCCTGAATATGCCAATTAGTCACGCCCATGCAAGGCCATGATTCAGAGGAGAGGAAAGCAAGGAAATAGGTACCACATAGATTGCAGGGTCTGGGGAGGTGGCAGAAGGGGTGTGTAGATGCAGGGAACAGCAGAAACAGCTTCTTGTGTATAGCCACTGGCATCACTAGTTCCCAGCCGGGGCGGCAGTCACACCTCCCTTGGGGCGAGCCCTGAAGAGTGGTTTGGGTTTGTTCCTGGCTGAATCTCTGGTTCTCTTGGAGATTTAATTAACATATTTTCATTAAATTGTTTTCTGCTTAGGTTGGCTAGAGGCCCTGTTTGCCACCAGTCGCTGGTCACCGTCCAGTACCAAGCTCTTCTGAAGGCTGCTGGGGGTCAGACTCTGCCCAGTTGAATGTGGGGATGTGGCCCTGCTCAGTGGTTTTTTGAATCACGCAGACCTGGGTTTGAGTCCTGGCTCCAACACTTCCCAGCCAAGCACAAGTTACTTTACCTCTCCAAGACTCCGTGTCCTCAGGTCGTCAGCTTCCTCAGAAAGTTGTGCGTGAAGAGAAACTGCAGGGTATCTTCAGGACGTGACAGCTGTGGTCAGTAAGAGAATCTGCCCATGTGGAGACGCCAGATCAAAGCTGTCCTGCTGGGTATTGAGTGCTGAGGTGGGAAGTGGTTTGTCAGGACACAGTCCTGACTCACTCTCCAGTCAGGGCTCTAGAAAGCCATGTATTCCGGGTAAGCCCACGGGCACAGCTAAGCCGCTGGTATGTTGCTTCCTCGTCTCGCTGACCCCGGCTGTGCTGTCCAGGGGAGGAAGCCCAGCTTTCTCCAGCAGACCAGCGCTGCTCTGACTCGAGTTCCAGGGCACGAGGAGTTAAGCCATTTCGTCCCAAAGAACAAAACTGGAGACAGTGAGTGCCTGAGAGATGCCACCTTGGTGCCTGCATCCACAGCCCATGGCCACTTGGCGGCCTCTGCCTCCCAGCCTAAAGTGACGTGTGTCCCAGACTCTCTGGAGCATGAAGTAGGAGAAAGAGGTGGGTGGCGGTGGCACTGAAGGAGAAAGAATGTGGAGAGAGGCCTCATGCAAAGGGGTGGGTAGCAAGGAGGAGAGCATACACAGAGAAGCAGAGACCCACAAGAGACCGGGAGCAGCCAGGCCCCTTTTTTTAGGGTGACCAGTTCCTTCCAGCAAAGACATGGACTATGGAAAGGTGGTGTCCACATCCTGGGAACCTGCACCTGGTCTAATTGGTTAATGGGCCACCCAGCAGCCTCCTCTCGCAGCCCCTTCCCAGCCCTGGGGACCTCTCCATATATCTGGGGCTAAGTCAGACACAGGAGCCCCATGTACCATGTCTCTCCTGGGCCTAGACTTCACTCCAGCCAGTGCTGCATACAGTAGCCACACAATGAAAGAATCCTGAGGTCCCCAGAGGGCGCCACCTTCTCCCTCATTGGGGAGGCCACTCTGTCTTCTGTCTGTTTTTGTCCTGCCGGGTGCTCACGTCAGCACCTCTGACATCAGGCTTCTGATGGGTTCACATAGCCCAGCGGGCACTTCCAGAGCAGAGCACATGAAAGGAGAAGCTGGTCCCTGCTGTCGTGGGGCCCCTGGGTGACATGCCTGGTGCTCAGGGAAACCGCACCTGCAGGGAGCCTGGCCTGCAGGGGGCACTGTCTTTGGGGCCTCAACCCTAGTGGCCCCAGAACCGCTCCTCCCTCACGACCCTCTGCCTGCATCCTGCCCAAGCACCAGCATCTGTTCAGGGGTGCATTTCTGTCCTAGCCTCAGCTCCCGACTCTGGGTGTTTCCTGAAGCCCACCACCCCTAAGGGAGGAAGATGGGGCGTGCAGATGTTCCAGGACACATGTCCACGTGCTCTGCAGCGAACTGTCGGGCTCCATGCTGCCTTTGCACATCCTTCCAGCCAGTAGTCAGGCAGGCAGAGTGGAAAGAAGAGGCTGGACCAAGGGACAGTTGTACTGACTTTATTCCCCTCCACTCTCCTCACTCACCCGCCTGCATTCCCCACACTCTCGGGGTCTGTGGGGTGGCCACGTGTGACCAGACATCAAGGGTCCACAAGCCTGGGTGCAGGTTTTATTCATTGCTGAGCCCCTGTGAGGGGCATCATGGCAGCTGTGACCCCACGTGCCATCCCAGATGATGGATATGGGGCTTGAGGCCCACCTCTCTCTGGTCACTCCCCTCACCAAGTTGGCCCAGGACCAGGGAGCCCAGAGTTTGCTAAGGAGGGGGAAGGCCCAGATTCTGGACCTGAAACCTAACCCCAGCAGATCTCTAGCAGGAAGCCATGATGCTGAGCCCCCGGCCCCCACCAGCCCTGAAAAGTGGGGTGATGTTGTAGTCGCCTCACTCCAAGATCCAAGTGCTTGTTAAATTGTTTTTAAAAAATAAAAAGTAAATGTAAAGGCTGGTAAAACAAGAATCCCTATCCCTACTGGCACTGCTGAGGTTCCATTATTGCTTCAGACCCTTGTGGTCTGGCCAGAAAGGAGCTCCCAGCAACACTGACCCAAAGGCAGAGCTGTTAGCACCAGGGACACAGGGTTCCTGTCCCCACTGGGACCTGGGCCTTCCAGGAGAGGGACTGGCCACGCCTCA
The DNA here is from genome assembly GCF_964194135.1 of Talpa europaea. Taxonomy (NCBI): domain Eukaryota; kingdom Metazoa; phylum Chordata; class Mammalia; order Eulipotyphla; family Talpidae; genus Talpa; species Talpa europaea. Next base: position 75,101,332 of record NC_140078.1, read on the forward strand.
TGCAGCTATGTGACCGTTCCGACTGGTGCCCATCCTGCCATCTAGGTCCTTCTCCTGCCCTGGTGGGGAAGTGCACGTGAACAGGAGATCCAGGTCCTGGGACAGGGTTTCACGTGTGCCAGCCCCATCACACCCATCTCTGGCCTGTGTGTCAGTCTGGCCTGACAGACCAGAGGCCCCCCAGGCTCTCAAAGGCCGCAGGGAGGCTAGCAGGTGACGAGGCCACCATCCCCTAGGGGAGACCCTGGTGCCAGTGACAGGGATTGGAGACCATGAGGGTCATGGTTCACAGCCCACTGGGGAGATCAACTTTTTTTTGGAAAATGTGAGCCAGCTCTGAAGAGCTGCCAGGCACTGGGACCAGAGGTTAGAAATTGCAAAGGGAAGGAGATGGGCGGGGGAGGGGGGACCCTGAGGACGTCATGGAAGCCAAGAGATCAAGGGGTGCAAGGGGGGGAAGAGCTACAGTAAAGCAGGAGCTTGGGAGGCCCAGCCTGACCCCACGAGAGATTGGACCCCTAGCCTTGGGGTAGGGGGGCTGCAGGGCAGGGGGCCATCCTCTTCCAGGGAGGGGCCCATCTTTTGTCTCCAGAGGACAGCGGGGGGAGCCTGAGAGAGTCTGTAGGCTCTGGCTTGTACCCACCCTCTGCAGCCCCAAACTCAACCAGGCCAGGGCACTGCCCCCTCCAAGCCCAGAGAACAGTCGGGGCTGTGCAGCTTGGATTATAAATCCTCACATCACTCGGGCTCCTTGGACCTGCCCACATCTGTACAGAATAAAGTGCTTAGTTTATTGATGATTAAAATGATCCCAGCCCCCTGCCCCAGTGCCATGGGCCTCACAAGGAGGTCAGTGGGGCTCCGACCCCTTCAGCCCTCGGGCTGTTGGGGCCCAGTGTCCCCTCTGTCCCCCTTGGGGTCAGGCCTTTTCCCACTCCAGACAAGCTGGGAAGGTGGTGTGTGGGGTAGTCCTGGGGTTAAGGTGCAAAGAGTATAACAAACAAAACCATATAAACACAATAGGAGAGAGCTTAACTAGGCAACATGTAGCTTATGGAATCTTCCTCCCCAATTTAAAGGCAGGAAATAAGGACGTTAAATGACAACAAAAAAGGGTGTCCTATTAGTGCTGGCCTCGTGGGGGCAAGAGTTGGGTGCAGAAGGGGGGCCCCCCCAGGGACTCCACCCTGCCCCTGGGCCTGCAATGCAGGCTCCTCTCAAGGTAGTGCTGCAGGTGCCCGCCCCCCACCCCCGCTGGTACAGAGGCCCAGGAGGGACTGGGGCGCTGGACACCAGCCAGAGCCTGGTTGTGGTCAGGCCCACGGAGAGGATGCGCCCCGGTGCTGCCTTTGGGGGTGGAGACGGACACAAACACACACACATCTCCTTCTGGCGTGGGAGAAATAGCAGGGCAGCTGTGAGGGACAGGGTGCTCTGTGTACAGCAGCCCACCCCCTGCCCTCACTGATAGCACCTTGAAACCTTAAAACATCTGCCCAAGCTTCCTGCTAGGGCCCTGCCCCTGGGGTGTCCCCTCCGCAGGGATTCTGACTGCAGCCCTGGGAGTCGTGCTGCGGGAGCCAGCCCGTCTGCCTACCCAGGGCTTGGCCCGTAGGACCTTGAGGCCCAGCAGCTTCTGGGGATGTCCTCACCAGGACTCAGGGTCCTCAGGGTTCCCTGTGCCCGCTAGCAGGGGTGTGGGTAGAGAAAGCAAATCCCTGGGGTCCAGCCCCTGCCTGCCCAACTCCACAAGGTACAGAGCTGGGCCCACAGTCCCCACACCCTTCCACTCCCCACCCAGCACATTCACCAGCCTCCAGTCTCAAGCCCTTGTCTCGGTGTCCACAGCCCTCAGAGCAGGTCCATAAATCCTCCAAGGGGGGCTGGCACCCCAAGTTCTCCCCAAACCCTCTAGGATGAGGGGACAGTTTAGGGGGTACAGATGTGGGGCTGAACTGCTGACACAGACTCAGGGGCGACCTGGCCAACCCCTCTGGCTCAGGCCTCAGCAGGCGTGACCAGTCACACCTGCTGCCCAGACCCCTTCCTCCCCACTGTACCTGCCACCTTCGCACCCCCTCACCTGGAGGGGTGTGCTGCAAATAGTTTCTTCTCTTTTTCCTTCACTTCCCAAAAAAAACCCCAAAAAAGTAAAGGCTTCAAGGAGTCACTGAAAGGGGGGTACTTGGGAGTGAGGCGTCCCCCACCAGCTCGGGGGGCCCTCCAGCTTGCACAGCCCCCAGGGTCACAGGCCTCAAGCAGAGCAAGTCCAGCCACCAAAGGGGGTGCGGGAGGCTCCAGGCCCGTGTTGCTGCCTCCTCAGGGCGGGCAGGGCCCGGCGGGTCGCTCCCGGGGTGGGCCCCTGGGCTCCAGGTCCGCGGTGCAGGTTGGCAGCTAGTTGCCGGCGTTCATCCTCCCGCCCGGGCTGGCAGTGGTGGGGAAGAGCGGAGGGGGGGGCGGGAGGTGGGGCGGGGGCGGCAGGGTCTGGGCCAGCCCGGGGAGCAGGGGCAGCGCGTGCGCCTGGGGCTGGGCGGGGGCCAGGCCCGGGGCGCTGGGGGGCGCGTCGCCGGCCAGGGGGTGGCTGACGCGAAAGCATTTCTCCTTGTGCGCCTTCAGCATGTTGGAGAAGCGGAAGCGCTGGCCGCAGACGTCGCAGGGGTAGGGCTTCTCGCCCGTGTGCGTGCGCCGGTGCCGCTTCATGTTGGGCCGGCTCGTGAAGCTCTTGCCGCAGATCTCGCAGATGTACGGCTTCTCCCCTGGGGTTGGCATGGGCGGCGGGGCGTCACGGGGGGCGGGAGGGGCGCCACACCTGGCCTCCAGGTGCCCCGGGGCGCAGGCGGGCATCCCCCCCTGCTCCCCTCCTCCTGTCCCCAGCACGTTTGCACCAGCCTGTCCCTACCCTGGGAGGCGGAGAGCTGGGCGCTGGGCCTCCCAGAGAAGGGTCAAGTGAGGTTCTGCGCAGGGAAGGCGCGTGGCCAGCCCCATCCATACCTGTGTGGGTCTTCATGTGCTCGTCGAAGTACTGCTTCATGTTGAAGTCCTTGCCGCACCACTGGCACATGAACTGCTTGTGGCCGATGTGGATGCTCATGTGTGACCGCAGCTGGTACTTGTACTGGAAGCGCTCGTTGCAGTTCTGAGGGTGGGGTGGGGGTGAGGTCCAGGGGCAGAAGCAGGAGCCCCTTCAGGGAGGGAAGGGCTCACCCCTTCCTGTGGGCAGGGCTCAGGAAGGACACACAGGGGAGGGGATCCTGGGCCAGGAGGTGCTCCTGGGGCTGGGCGGTGAACAGGCAGGAGAAAGGCCCTGGGCACACAGGGCCCAGGTGGGAATGGGAGTCAGGAAGTTGGAAGGGCTGCCGCTCAGGGGAGTCTCATGCTGAAGGCAGGAGGCACCTCTCCTTCCTCCTAGAGGGAAGGCCCCCTCATGCCCACTTGCAGCGCCACCTCTGGGCTCTGCTGGAGATGCTCCTCCCTTTGCCTGCCCCATGGTTCCGGCCCATGCAGATGTCCCACCCGGACTGTGTGAGGGTCAGGCAAGGTGTGAGGAAACAGGGCGAGGCAGGGTAAGTGGACCACCAGGTAAGGACAAGGTGGGAGGCGGAGGTGAAAGGAAGTGCACCACTCTTTCTGAACCCCGTCCTCAACTCCCTCTAACCCTCCTGGTTTTTAAGTAGTTGTTCCCCCACCTCCCTGCTGTGCTCTGTCAGGGTGGCCCCTGGGGCAGGTGGAGAAGACAACTCACCTCACATCTGAAAGGCTTTTCCCCAGAGTGCTGCAGTGAGTGCACCTTGAGAGACATGCTGCGCTTGAAGGACTTCCCACAGGTCTCACAGGTGAAGGGCATGTCCTTGGTGTGGGCTATGAAGTGGGCACCATGGCAGTCATGTCTCAGGGGGACCCGCAGACTCCTCCCAAGGGATCCCTGCCTGACCTTTCGCCACAGTGGGCCCACACCCCACCTCCTGGGGCAGCCCTGTGGGAGCCTCCTAGGCACCACCTCCCCTGGAACCTGTCTCATAGCCTTTGACCCCTGCCCTTCCCTCTGGGTTGCGTCTCTCTGTCTGCTCTGAAGTCTGGCTCAGACAAGTAGGGAGGGCCTCCTGGTTCTTAGCCTTTGGCCAAGGGAAACAGCCTAGGCTGCCTCACCCCTAAAGCTTCCGAGAAAGATTAGAGGATCTCAAGTGGGATTGTCCTCAGCTTAAATCCTGACCCAAGGGCCTCCCCGGTGGCACAGCGGTTGAGCGCTGGGCTGTGAAGCTGCCTGCAGCCTCTGCAGCACTGGTTCGATCCCCGGCCACCGGCGAGGGTCCCACATGGCGTGCAGGCCTCTCCTGCCGCCCGCTGCTCCCCTCAGCAGTGTACTTTGTCAGTCTGCCTGCTCTGCTCTCCGCTCTGGCTCTGGTGAATTCTCTCACCCTCCTGCGCTTCTGACTGTACCCAGAATAAAATAAAATAAAATAAATAATAAATAAATAAATAAATAAATCTTAAAAAAAAAAAAAATCCTGACCCAGCCTCTGGCTCCCTGTGTGGTCTCTGGGACTCAGTATCCTCTTCTATGAGAGAGGCTGGGAAGGTGCCAGACTTTACAGGGAATGACACTCGTAAGGGCCCCAGCCATGGGCTCTAAGCAGTTCAGAGGGCGTCTCATGAACCATGGTGAGGACCAACAAACTCTTCAAGAAATGGGAGGAAGCAACTGGAGATAGGGAGAGCCACCTTGGAACTCTGAGCTGGAGAGTCCAATGCAAGAAAGGACCCTAATTCTGGACTACCCAGCATGCTCCTGGATCACTCAGACCCTAGGACCCCAGCTCTTAGTCAGTTCACACTGGAGGCCACTGGCACTGTCTGGTGAAGAAACAGGGTAAGACCTGGCCAGGAACCCACTGCCAACTTGGTCACCTCTCACTTGAGCCTCAGTTCCTGCACAGGCAAGGAAGGGAGGGTCAACTGAATACCAGACTCCCAGCCAGGCCTATGGCAGAGGGGTGGCCCAACACACTTGGGGGGCCTCCTTACTATGTCGAGGTGTCACCCCCTGGAGGAGAGTTGCATTCAGACAAGGCTAAGCAGCTTTTTGCAGAGGGCTAGAAGGTGAGAATCAGAGGTGCAGCTGTCCTCAAACTGAGACAGAGCCAGCGCCAGCCCACACGGCACTTGGTATAATTTAGGAAAAGGTGTTCCTTACCCCACTCCGGGATGCACAGTCTGTTTAGCAGTGTGCCAGCTGGATGCTGGCCCCCACCTGTCATCTCTTCCAAGAGCCCTTGTACAGTGTGCAACCTGCCCAACCGAACACGGCAGCCCTGGCCCCAGAGCCCGCCCAGGCACGCCTGCCACTGCAACCAGCCTCCCAGCTGACAGGGCCTTCTCGCCCCGTCACCTTGCCCTTGAATATGACATCCTCCCCAGCACACACAGCAGCTGGTCCAGTCCTGTCCTCGGGTCCCATCCCTACCAGCTTAGACTTACCAACCATGTGCTTGCGCACGTGGGCCATGGTATAGAACTTCTTCTCACAGATCTCACATGAGAATTTCTTCTCTGCGTAGCCGTGCACGATCTTGTTGTGTTCATGGAGGGACCAGAGCTTCTTAAAAGCTTTGCCACATGTCACACACTGCGGGACGAGAGCACTTTAGGCCCTGGGTCCTGAACTAGGACCATGTGACCTAGGGCAGGTCACAGCCCCTCTCTAGGACGCCACTCCCCATCCCCCTCAACCCCCTGCCCCCGAACTGAGCTGGAAAGAGCTCTTAATGTCCAAGGTTCAGCCGAACATGATGTCTGAGCTGGGGACACTAATGCCCTGAACACTTTCCTACTCACCCAGGGCTGCAGCCTGGGCCCATTTTCAACCTTGAACTCAGCTGGGGTCAGGGACCACGTCCTCTGTTCTCAAGTCAACAAGCATCTCTACAGAAGGAAGACACTGACTGGCTGCAGGGCCACAGTGAGTGTGGAGCTTATACAGTCTAGAGGACCCTCCCCGGTAACAGGTCCCGGCACACGTGGTGCCTTATCGCCACTGTCTCCCCCAGTGGGGACTGATGCCCTCTCAGCACAGACATCCCTAAGGAGAGAGGCCCAAAGGGCAGGCCGGGGGCACTGCAGGAGGCACTGGAGCCCATCAAACAGTGGAGGATGGTGTAAACCGTGGGGCACACACTCCCCTGCTCCTCTTCCCTGGGGCCCCTGTCCTGCCCATGCCGGTAGGGCCACTCCAGAGGCCTGGCGGCTTGGCCGATGTTGGGTGACACTGCCCAGATTGGAAGGGGCACAAGAGTCGTTCCCCTTCAGGAGGCAGGCTCAGGTGTATGACAGGTAGAGTCAGAGGGTAGCCGTGAGGGCAGGCAAGTGGGAGCAAGTGCACACGGGTGGGGCAGAGACCAGGTAACCCCTCCAGCAACACTTTCTCCCTGGAGCACTGCAATTAGCAATTACTCCAAGTAATTAGCACCCGCCTACCTGCCCCCATACCTCTCCCTGCTGCAAAAGGTAAAACCCTGTCTGGCAGCCCTGTGTGAGCCCCGCCCTGGGAGGCCAGGTCGCCACAAAATAACTCAGGCTGGCCCAAGGCCTGGCAGCCCTCGGGCTCCCCCAGCTCCACCTACTCTCCCCAAATTTCTCATCCAGCCCTTCTCTAGGCCCAGGCCAGCTGGCATCTTACCAGAACTGAATGTAGGGGTTTCTTCCTACCAGCCCTTGCTCTAGCCAGCCTTTGTGGCAAGTGGAAAATGATGCCCCACACCCCACCCCAGGCACACTCTCTCCTGTCTTCAGGGCTTTTGTGCACTGCGCAGTCTGAAACTACTCACAGTGGCCTCGCTGGGCTGCCTGAGGCTGTGCTAAGGCCTGCTTCTCCCCAGAGCAGCTTGTCCCTGGGCCTCACGGGCTCCCAACTTTCCTGTCCTCTCTCCAAGTTCACATTCCCCTTTGCCCCTCTGGCCAAGGGTGCAGTTTGTTTCAATTCTATCTACACATTCCTCTGCCTGCCCAAGCCCGGTCTACTCCCTCCTCCACGAAGCTCTCCTGATGCTGTCCCCGAGCTGTCTGCACCCTGAGAACCTGGGCCCAGCTCTCCTGGCTCATCCTGGGCCTGGGCTGTGCTCACCATCTGGGGGGTAAGTCTGATCTCCCCAAACCCCCTGGGCCACGTGGGCAGCAGGACATCCGGGGCCCAGGGTCGCTCTGCACTGCCCGGCTTCGCCCGCCGCCCACCTGGATGTTGCGCTCGCAGTCCGTCTGCCGGTGCAGCAGCAGCTCGCTCTCCAGCAGGAAGCGCTTGCCACACTGGTCACAGATCTGCATGCGGCTGTGGGTCACATTCATGTGTTTCTCCAGATACCAGCGGTTGTTGAAGACGCGGGGGCACTTCTGGCACGGGTGGTGCTGCTTCTCCTCCAGCTTCACCTTGGCCCCCATCCCGTCGGCGGGCTGCGGCCCTCGGGCCGGTGCAGGGGCCACTCCCGGGGGTGGCTTGGGCCGCTTCCCACCCCGCCTCCCGGCCTCCTCGGCCTCAGGGGGCGGCCGGCGCCGGGCACCGTCCCGGGACCGAGTGGCCATGCGGCTGTGGGGAGGGGGCTCTGCCCGGCCGCCCCGGGGCCCCCCGGGCCCCCCGGGGCCCTGCCTGCTCCCTGCGTCCCCCTCCTCCTCCTCGTCCTCCTCCTCCTCTGAGCTCTCTTGCTCCTGCTCGCTGTGTCCTTCCTCCTCCTCCTCGTCCTCCTCCTGCCCGCTGTGCCCCTCCTCCCCTTCCTCTCCCTCCTCCTCCTCGTCCTCCTCCTCTCCCTGACTGCCAGCCTCCTCTCCCTCCTCCCCCTCCTCCTCGTCTCCTCCACTACCCCCGGCCTCCTCCTCCTCGTCCTCCTCGTCCTCCTCCTCCTCGTCCTCCTCCTCCTCGTCCTCCTCCTCCGAGTGTCTCTGCAGCCCGTCCTCCCGCCCCAGCATCATAGCGGCCGGGCCCGTGGCAGTGCCCGGCTTGCCCTCGGGCCCAGTGGACACGTGCAGTGTCTGGTTGTTGAGGTTCACCTCCACGATGATCTGGGACTGCTCCCTGCGGCTGTAGGTGCCAGAGCCTGCAAGTTCTTCCTCCAGCTCCTCGCCGCCCTCCAGCTTACACAAGCTGGCCGGGGGCCCGCCGGCCTCGTCGACACCCCCCTCCTTCTCCTCCTTGAAGAAGGGCTGGGCTGGCCCGATGGAGGCAGGCACTGTGCCCCCGGCGGCCCCCGCCCCGTCCTCCACACGCACCGAGTAGGGGTCAGGGCCTTCTCGAGCATAGATCTTGGGCAGGCCCGGGGCGTCGGCCTCCTGCTTGATGTCGCAGTAGTAGGGCGGCGCGGCTGGGGTGCAGCTGCCGGCAGGCTGGGCCAGGGCCACAGTGCCGGGGCCCGGGGGGCCCAGGGAGCGGGCGTCGAGCAGCTCCTGGCAGGAGGCGGCGATGTCGGCCATCTGCAGCAGCGAGGCAGCGCTGAGCACCTCGTGCACGTTGGTTGCGTTGACCAGCAGCTTGGACGTGTAGATGAAGTTGAGGATCTGCTGCAGGCCGCCAGGAGCCAGAGCCTCCAGGGATAGTTCCACCCGCTGCAGCTGCTTGTTCTGGGTGAAGAGCGAGTGGAAGAACTGGCTGTAGGCGGCCAGCACGCCCTTGTGCGCTGGGAAGACGCTGCGCTGGGGCACCAGCACGAGGTCCACGTCGCAGAGGTCAGGCTGGAAGAGGCGCTGCTCGTTCAGGCGGCCCATCAAGCAGGCAAAGTGCAGTGCCACGTCCTCCACCAGCGAGAACTCCGCCGCCGGTGAGTCGGTCGTCTTCTCAACCAGCAACTGCGGGGCGGAAGGCACACGTCAGGTTGGCCGGCCGCGCCCGGCGCCCCCATCCGGGAAGCAGCCCACCCACCACTCCTGGCTCCACATGGCACAAAAAGGGCCCACGCTCAAGCAAGGACATGGGGGGACCAGGATTTGAGTCCCATAGAGCCCGGCCTCTGACCATGAGACTCCTGGTTTAGTGGGTTAACTTTCCTGGGCCTCTAGCTCTTCCCCGTGAAACAGAAAAAGTCATTCCGGAGGAGAAGGAAAGAGGAAGGAAAAGGGATGAAGGTGACCAACCATCCAGGGGTGACCTTTCTGGGCAAACCAGGATTAGGCGGACACCCCAGAAAGGACACAGCAATTCCTTGGGCGTTTTCTGAGCACTGTGGGTTCTCTCCCTCACACTCACAAATAAAGTCAAGCCTGTCCAACCCCAGTTGCCCCAAGAACTGAAATCAGGCTCACTCCCTCACTTTACCACTGAGGGAACCTCACCTTGCCAGCAGCGGGCCCCAAGGCCGAGGCTGAGTGCTACAGGAGAAACTTTAGTGACAAAATCCAGGCCCAGGGCCTGTAACTCCTCCCCAGCCTGGTCCTGCTGCCCTGCTAAGGGCGAATGGTGAACGTCAGCCAGCCCCTCCTTACTCAGCCAGTGCTTGGGCCAGGCCCTCCCCCTGCCTGTAGCCTCAGACCTGGCTGCCAGCGACTCCCCCCATGGGCCTTCTGCCGGAGTAGGCGAACACAACTGTGTTACCTCTCTGCCATGCTAGGAGGCAGGAGGCCCCCAAGGCCTGCCCTAGACCCTTTACTGCTTGGCCCCCAGATAAGGGATAGTCCAGAGCAAGAGGCTCCAAGATGGCTCTATCTTGGAGGTCACACCACCTGAGGTCTCTGGAGCCTCAAGAAGGCCCTCAAAGTTTGACAGATCAGATTGTTAGGCCCTTTGGCCAAGTCCTGTACCTGTGAATTGCTCAGAACAGTGGCTGCTTAATTATTTCTGGATCCACCATAGCAGCCCCAGAAGGTAGGCAGCACAGAAGGCAAGGCTGCCCAGTCCCTTGCATCAGTCCAACACAGCAGATGTCCAATTAATATCTGCTGACTACCTGTTTAGCTGGACCAAGCCTTCCAGTTCCAAGTTCTGACCTTCCTCAGGCTGTGTCCAACCAGGCGTTTCTTGCCCTGCTGCCACAAAGCCATCAGCTCCTCTCCCCCAAGTTGCTCCCTGGAAGCCCTGGGATGAAACTCTGGCCCTGTCCACCACAGTCCACTCCTACCGCCCATGCCAGTGGAGCATAAGATGGCCAGTGTGGTGCCTGTGCTCAACTTCTCAGTCACCTGAGTAAGAATCTGTGGAAGGCCCCACCTTCCATACCCAACATCCCCGGGCAGCGCCTGCCCGTGCTCCCTCAGATCTCAGTCTCACAGGTCCCCAGCCACAGACACCATCTTCCTTGAGTTCTCCCACCATCACGCCTTTCCCCACTTACTCCTAGAAGCCACCCATGTGCCCCTGTCTCAGGGCTATAGGCCCATCCAGTTTTGGCCAATCTAATGGGGAATACAGTGCCAAGCCCCTCCCATCTCTTTCCTCTGACTCATTCTGATTCATCTTCTGGGACCAAACACTCTTGCACAGATGGGGAAATCAAGGCTCAGAATGGGAGGGTCTCATGGTGAGCAGCAGAACCCCTGACTCCCAGCACTGCTGAGATCCCCTTTCCTCCCTGCTAAGAATGGACACTACTCACGTGGCTAGATTTCTTGGCCTTCTAATGACATGAAAAGCAGAAGAAGGCATCTAGAGAACCTCTTCCCAGGGGATCACCTATGTTCCCCAGACCCTGTCACTACTCAGCCCCCAACCCCACTTGCCACCTCCCCTGAGAGCTGTTGTGACCTGCAGGTTCAGGGTACTGAACTGAGGGTTCAGGGCACAACTGGGGTTGTAAGAGAGGCAATTCAGAGCCTCCAGGGGTCATATAGAGGCAGGCAAAGTAGTTTGTCAGTTAGGCCTGTTGTGGGATCTCACCCAGGCCACAGGACCCCAGTCCATCCTGCTCCCCTTTTATGGAATGCCCTCCAGTGCCAGCTTGTCATAGGGAAAGGGCAATGCACAACCTTCCTGGGTGCAGATCTGGTCTCAGGATCCAGGTGAAGCCTGGTCAGGGGCCTCTGACCTCAGCAAGGGAAAAGACATCCCCAAGATGGCACCCCCAGGCAAGGAGCACCATCCTTGGCCTTTTGGAGGGCCTGAGAACCTCACAGCCTGAGGGGACTTCCTTGACAGGACACACTGATATTGCCTAAGTGCATAACTGGCAGCCTCTCAGCAGGGCACAGCCGCCCCCTAGCCTGGCACCTCCCATACAGGGCCCACCAGCTGTGCCTGCCTTCCCAGCCAGATGTGCCAGTTCCCTGAAGCTACAGACAGCCCTCCCCATCTGGCTGTGCCAGCTGTAGTCAGTGCACCCCACCCCACATCCAGGCCAGGCCAGCATAGTTAAGATGCAGGACCAGAGGAGAGGTCAGGCACTCCAGTTACCAGGGGGTTCATGTCCTCAAATCCACTCCCCAAGGAAGGCTGGGGTATGAGGGAGAGGAAGGAGACGGGGTGCCAGGGACACCTGCTGAGGCCGCTCACCTGGTCACAACCTTCTAAATCCGAGGGGTACCTTGCCTCCGACTGGACACCACAAGCCCTCCACCCTGTCTCAGGGCCTTCCTTGGCATCCATCTGTACACCCAACCCCAGGCCCACCTTTCCTCTCCGGGCAGCAAGGGGCACAGGCTCATGACTTCCAGGCTCCTCCTTTGGGGAAGGGGGTGTCTATGTCAGCCTTCTCTGCGCTCCTGCCCCCCAACTCCTTCCCGGAGAAAGAGGCCCAGAGAGGGCCGGGACCGGCCCAAGGTCACACAGGAGTTTGGACCAGAAGTGCGGGCGTCCCCGCCCCCCCACCCAGCCTGGCCCGGGCGCCCCAATCCGAGGCAGGGCGGCTCCAGAGCTCACGTGGCCCAAGGCCCAGGCGGGAATCCGACCTCCCCCCTCCCCATCACCCAGCCGGAGGGCGGCGCCGTCCCGGGCTCAGAGAAGCGCCCCCCTCCGCCGGTGCCCGGCACGGCCACAGCCGCTCGCGCCGGCGCCCCCACCCCAGGAATTTAACCCTCTCTCCGCCGAGGGCCCCGCCGGGGCGCCGCAGTCCCGGCCCGAGGGGACCCGGCGAGGTCGGGGCGGCAGGGAGCCGGGCAGATGCTTTCGGCCCCTCCGCCGCGCGCCGGCCCGCGGGGCGCCCGGAAGGGCGGCGCGCGCAGGTGGGCGGATAAGAGGGGGGACAGGCAGGGCCTTGCGTACCATGGTGCCGTGGCGCTGGGGGCTCACAGGGCCCTGCGGGATCGCGCTGCCCCCGGCGGCCGGGCCCGGGCCGCTCCATGAAGCGCCGCGCTGGGGGCCGCCCCCGCGCAGGGGCCCGCGACCATGGCCCCCGGGGGCGCGGCCGGGCGGGCGGAGGCGCAGGGCCGCGGCGAGTCCAGCCGCCGAGCAGCTGCGGCCCCAGAGCCTCCGGCGCGGCGGGCGGGGGGCGCGGGGCGCCGATTGGAGCCCGCGCGTCAGCTGGGGCCGCCGTCTGGACGCTTAAAGGGCCAGGCCTCCCTGCGCGCCGGCGGGGGGCGCGGACACGCGTGGTGGGCGCCGGCCGGGTGCAGCCCGCGCTGCCGCCGGCCGCCAGGGCGCCCAGACCGGCGTCCCCGCGGCGCCCTCCCCGGCGCTGGCGCCCCGGCTTCACTCTCGCGCCGAGCCCCGGCCCCGGGAAGTTCGCGGGGAGTCTAACCCCCGTGCCCTCCAGCTGCGCCACAGAGGCGGGGTCGGAGCCAGAGGCGGCCCTGAAATGGCGAGGCTGGTCGCGCCGGGCCCCCAACCAGCTGCGGAAAAGGTTTCCACCTGCTCCCGTGAGCGATCCAACGCTGAGGGGCCGAATCCCCCTCTGGCTTGGGCTGCTCTGGTTTGAGGGTGAGTGTGAATCGCCATCTGGCCCGGCCCCCTGTCTCTACCCCAGGGCAACCCAGGGCTCTCTCTCTGCAGGACGGGGTAGTGGGGGAACCGTACCTACCTAGTGGCCTCCTCTGGCTGCACAGGGCCGCCCAGGGCAGGAGCTGCAAGAACCTGGACCCCAGTGGCCCCCGCCAAATCCTTTATGGTGACAGGGCCAAGAGAAGAGCACGCTGGAGGAGTGAGGCCAGAGGCCCGGGCCCCACTGTGTCCCCCAACTGTCTGACCCAACTGCTGCTGAGTAGCCTCCCAGCTCCGGCTCTGCTGGGGAGATGCAGCCAGGCCTGCGGAATGCTGCTCTGGCATGGACACCAGTGGGGGCAGGGGGCTGGCTGTGCTGGCAGGAGGCTGCAAAGGAACTGCCAGGCTGAGCAGGCAACAGGGTGGGGGACCACCGGGCTGCTAGACTCGGCAGACCCAGGTGGTGACTGGGCTCCCGCTGTGGGGAGGGGGTCTCTGGGCCTCTCATGCGATTTATGCACTCAGATGCCGGTTCCATGTCCCCACCCCCACCACACCCCAAGCTGACTACTCCCCATTTTTGGTCACTCACATGGCCTTCATCCTGGCAATACCACACAGTACCCTCTGGCCCTCCCCCCCCCCCCCCCCCCCCCCGTGCATGCACTTATGCTTGCACACCAGCCCATGGGCATGCCCTGCTGGAACAGTATCTCCTGGGTATGCCCCCTTATGAATGAACAGGTACTCTGGGGACTGCTCCCAGTGTCTCAGTTCTGGGTGCCAGGGTGGTAAATAGGGCAGAGGCCAAGATCACAGCAGGCCACATGTATAGTCTGATGCGCCATCCTCTAACGTTGCAAGGACTTCCCCTGAGGCCAGGATGGGGAGGCCCGCAAGACAAAGCAGCCAAGAGCCAGGGAGAGAACCTATCAGGGGCAAAGCCAGGAGTGATCAGAGAATGCCAAGAGGAAGGGGAGGATTGCACACAGCCTGGTGAAGGGTGAGGAGACCATGCTGGAAAAAGAGATGGGAACAGACAAGGGGCGCAGATGGGGACAGAGGGACATAGAGGTGGGCACAGTAAATATCCTGCACTTGAGTGGCCATAGGGAAAGCAGAGATAGCTTACTCAGTTCTCGGGGGTCTCAAGCTTGAGACCAGGTCACAGAGCCTCCATGCCTGCCCAGCCTGAAACCTCAAGACTGCCTTCTACCTCATCCTCCTACCCAGCCCACTTCCTCATCTAACGTAGTGCCCGGAAGGTGGCAAGGGAGGGATTGTGTACCTGCTGGCTGGATCAGGACAGTGAGGCCCAGAGCAGGATAAATCACACAGCCAAGTACCAGCATGGGAACCAGGGATAGGAGCGGCTAGGACAGCGGCCTCTCCCACAGGCTGGGTGGAGCCTGGTTGAGAGACCTGCACAGGACACTTCTCAGTCCATTTCCTAGCCAAGGCCTAGTTAGCAAGGGGTGTGGCCAGCGTGAGCAAGGTTGGGGGTATGGCAGTCATGCCAAGGAAGGGGGCTGGAGGTTGGGTGAGACAAGAGGGAAAGAGAAGCCGATTCTCCTTGAAGATCCCAGTTTGCTTACAGTCCATCCACAGGGGGAGCCACAGGCAGAGAGCTCTGTGAGACTGGCCCTTGGATCCCACTAGACTCCACAGGAAGGAGCTATTTGAGGAACTCAGTCTGGTGGGTTCAAATGGGGCTGCACAGAGCTGGAGCATGTAAGTTAACATTAACTAGTACAAAGAAAGGAAGGTGCTCCAGGTAAAAAATAGCACCCACAAAGACCAGGCTGCAGGAGACGGCTCAGCATCTGGAACTGGAAGTGATTTGGTGTGACATCAAACTGTGTAGCTGCTGTAGCCAATGGGGGATGGAGGGAAAGCAGAGTGGGCAGTGCCAGAAAATGTGAGCCAGTAAGACAGCTTGGGGTCAGTGGGGTGGCAGGGAAGTTCAAACTACCCACTAGATACTGCCCAGGACCCTGCTGGGTAGGGGAGCATAGACCTCTGGGTATGGGGTTGGAGGGGTGTTGCTTCTGTCTCCTGCCTCCACTGAGCTTGGCACACAAACAGCCCACAGCTGCAGGGGCAGAGCTGGGGGGAGGGTGGTTAATGCAAACCAGCAGGTTGCCCAGTCCCCCCCTCCCCACTGCCCCTAACTCCCCACCCCATACACGTCATGGCCTTGGCATTCGAGGCCTCCCTGGCAGCTTCCAGGATCCTCTCCCACCCTGTTGGTTCAAGGGACTGGGCCTCATGAGTGATTGAGCCTGGCCCTCCACGTGAAGCCTGCAGGACTCCTCCCCTCCTCCTGGAGGCAAGCCCAGGGGCCAGCGCCCCAGCCACTTTGATGTATGCTGGGCTCTATTTCTTTCAAACCAGTTCTAGGAGGGAGAGTTCCTAGTATCCCAGTTTTTCAGATGAACTTAATTATAAAGAATTTATCTAGTTACCCAACTAGGAGCAGCAGGGCAGAATTTGAACCTGGGTGGTTTGGCTCTGGCCCCAATCACTGTACCACAGAACAGAGGGCTTTCCTTTAAAATCAAATGTGGGAGGTGAGGCAATGAACTCAGTGGGAGCCCTTCTCAGCCTCTCGGAGACCCTGACCTAGTAGAGACTTTAGTTGCAGGAGGCCCTGGGTGCTCTGGGGGCTGAAATGCCAACAGAAGCCCTATGCTCCTTTGGCCCTGTGGCAAGCCAGATCTCCACGCTGGTCTTCATGTCTGGGCTACCATGTTAATACCTTTTCTCGGGGCTTATCTAAGGACTGCGTGCCTCTCAGGACAGATGAACAGTGAGGCCCAGGGTTAGGTTTCCAGGTGCAGACTCCTTAGCTCAGGTCACTCCTTTTTACAATATCCTCAGGACTCCAGGCTGATTGAAGAGATAAAACCCTCCCCAAGTTAGCCTGGGTCCTGCAGGCTTTGGAACTTGGCATAGTCTGTGGAGCTGGAGATTGACGGGCCATAGACAGCGAGTGGTGAGCCTGAGGGCCTCCACCAGACACAAGTGCTTGTTCCCAAGCTTAGCCTCACTAGAGGCCTTTGATTGACAGGGAGGAGGGAAGGCAAGGACAAGTGAGCACTAAACTTTACTTTATACCAAAACTTGTCCCCAAACCAGACCATTAAAGCGTGCAGGCCCCTTTGTATGCATGTGCTGTGGCCAGGCAGGTGTTGCCTTGTACCCATCAGGCACTGACTGGAGCTGCATAGGCCATCCTGAGGCCAGCAGGTACAGGCCTCCTCCAGAGTCCCCAGCTCCTTCCTGAGACAGCCCTCAAACCCTTGACAACATTAAAAGGACTTCTGACAGCAGGAGTTCTCTCAGCCTCTCCTAGCTCTTTCTATCCTAGTCCCGCAGAGCTCTCTCCCCTCTCAGTCTGGGCAGCAGGCAGTGGATTTCCTCTTCTGGAAATCAGCAATCTGAGACTAAGATTTTCAACTGTGTACACATGGCTTCCAGACCCTATGTAGCCAGTCTGCACAACCAGCATGCAAGGTTTCTCACTTTACCTCTACAGCCTCTGGTCCCTTCTGGTGGTGCCCAGCCAGCACCAAAGGTTGCGTAAGGGAGAGCATTTTCTCTGATTTCTCTTAGCTAGTAAGTGCCATGCTAATTCAGAGCAACAGTCTGACCAAAGCCTTTGACACCTCCCCAAATACTGTCCAGCTGATAAAGATGATCACCATGAGAATGTGAATGAAGATCCTGGAGCTGCGTGAAAAATAAGCCCCTGACAGCGTACAGGGATTCCCATATCGCAAACTGACTCTAAAATTTCCTATACATTTTAAAGCAATGCACCCAAATTTAACTATTTTCAAGAACTGCCAACCTTTGGGGTCCACTATTAATTTTGAAAGCAGACTATCCACAATGCAA
Organism: Talpa europaea; assembly: GCF_964194135.1. Classification (NCBI taxonomy): domain Eukaryota; kingdom Metazoa; phylum Chordata; class Mammalia; order Eulipotyphla; family Talpidae; genus Talpa; species Talpa europaea. Next base: position 75,118,049 of record NC_140078.1, read on the forward strand.
GTCTTGCTGTAGATGTTGTATTCACTTAAAAAAAAATACCAATTCCTTTGAGTTCTGAGGGAAAAAAACGTTAATTGTAATTGTCCTATGAATTCTCAAGTGGATGCTAAAAATATAACCATGAATGTTTTCTCCAGGAGTGAGTGCTATGTCCCGGTGTGCCACTGTCAGGGAGGGCATGTGGAGGCTGTCGTTGGGTCAGCAGGTAATTATGCTTTCCCTACACGGCAACTCATAAGTGGGAGGGGACATATTCCTTGCTCAGCAAAGACATCTGTCTGCAGGTCACCTCAGCTAGCGAGCAACATCAAAGCCTGGAGGAATCCAGAGTCTGCAGGGGAGGGAGACCAAGAGCCATCTGTACCTCTGTGGGTAGGTGAACACCACCGCCTGAAGTTCTCTCTAGCTGAATGGCATGCTAACAGCCGTCCACTCGGCTAGAAGAAAATAAGCTGCAGAAAGATGAAATCTCAAACTGGCTGGGTCAGCGAGGAGACTGTTTTCTTTTCCATTTCAGAAAGACTACTGAAGTCTGGATGAGCACAGGAAGATGAAACATGCACAGACTCAACCTTAGACTAAGTATATATTTTAATTTCTACAAGGGTCCCCCTTTTCAGTTTTAGGGAAATTTGAATGTAGTGTATACAAATTAAGACACTGCCAATATGTACAAAAGTGATTCTACAGTTTTTGAACAATACCAGCTATATCATGTTTCACTGCAGTAAACAGGACATTACAAAAACAGTCCAATAATGCATTTTCTAAGAAGCACAATACACAACATAATTCAGTTTTATTAAAAATACCTCAAAATACAGAACAGTCCCATTTAGGAAGAAAAGCTGTTTCTGTAGTTCATTCAGTAAACACACAAGTTGAATGCTGCAGCTCAGGGCTCTTCTGTTCCATGAAGAGAGAAAACAAGGTTTCTAGAGCCCGCTTTTTCAGGGAAAAATTCCACCCACAGTTGAGATGGGCGAAGTTTTTGTGAGTACAGGCAGAATTCTAAAATGCTTCTCCCATTCCCTGCCCCAATCCCAGGAAGTGGGATATCGCTCGTGTGCTGATGTTACATTCTATGGCACAGATAACCTTAAAATGGGGAGAATGTCTCAGTGGATTTGATCAAGTCACACAGAGGAGGAAGGCAGTGAGAGATGAAGCATGAGAAGGACGACGTGATGGGCCATTTGGGCTTGAAGATGAAGGGGAGCATACCAGTGCGAAAGTGAGCAGTCTAAGGAGCTGTGAGGCTCCTGGCTGGCAGCCAGCAAGACTGAATTCTGCCAGTAATCTGAATGAGCCTGGAGGCAGAGTCCTCCCCAGAGTGTCCATAAAGGAATGCTGCCCTGCTGACCCTTGATTGCAGCCTTGTGAGGAGCCTGGGCAGAGAACCCAGCCACACCTTGCTGGACTCATGAGCTACAGAACTGTGAGCTAGGAAATGGGTGTTGTTTTAAGCATCTAAGTTTGGGGTGATTTGTTAAACAGCAACAGACCACTACTATACTGCCCGAGGATAACTATTCTTAATTTGGCAGTTTCTGTTTGTTTGTCCCCGTCCCCCCCCCACTGAGTATTATTAAGCAATATTCTCTTTTGCAGGCAACTTTTGAAAACACTTTGTAGGAATCACACATTGTTTTACATTCGCTAACAAGTATGTTTGATTTAAACCCTCTAGTCTAATGTACTCTTGCCTGTCAACTTGGCAAACAACTAACTGCATAACCCTGTTTATGAACCTTCTATGAGTGATAGTTAGCCCCCAAAGTCACCCCTTTATCCATCAAGGGTTGTCAGATCCCTCAAAATGAGGGTTCTTTCCTACTTCCCAGGCGAGGCCTGAGGTAGGATGGCACAGAGTTCTACATCAAGCATCCAATATGAATTTCTTCTGCATAACTGGTTTGGACTGGCACTAAGGTGATTAAGTACACTTGGGGAAAGAAACAAACTAAAGGTTAAGAAAAAAAAAACAAAAACAAACCCACACCAGTTTTTACAGATCAAATCATCTTTGGAGGAACCACCCAAAACTGAAAATGTGTAGTTTATGTCATCTGTTATCCCAGTTTATTCCTGTGGCAAAGCTTCGCTGAGTGAGCGTGGGTCACGATGGAAACAGGAACAAACATGCTGGTGCTCAAACAGTTCAACTGCTTTGTGGCAGATCTCTTCCTTAAAAGATTTAGAAATACAGCCCTGTGAAATGTCTTCAGGAAGGTGGCAGTTAGATTTTGGGGTTACTTTTAAAGTCCACTCTTCAAATCACTTGTTCAGAGGCAGGCACACACATCACTTATGGGCAGTACCCCTGAGTGGCTATTATGCCAATCCTGCCTGCCTCAGGGGGCCCCACAGTCCATACCTGTGCTTGCAGAAACCCTCCAAATATTCAAAGTGATTACAGCCCAGAAGGAACTATGTTTGGTGCTAGTAAATAAAGAAAAAATAATTCATTTCTCCCTCTCATGAAATTCTAATGTATAGTAGATAAGAACAATGCTTAAGGGGGCACCAAAAAGTGCCAAGCACCAAAGCATGAAACTGGAATACAATTGTTTTTTACAATCAAAACTTCTGATAGTATTTATTAAAAAAGCACATAAAACATTGGGTCCTTAGAGACAATGCAGCTATTTATAGTTAAGGCTGGTTTATTATTTTGAACTTTCCCGCCAGCCTGCAGTAACTCAGACAGTGGGATATATGATGACAACTTTCCTGATCCTCTGAGACAACAAAGAAGGAAGGAATGAATTAAGAACCCCAGAGCTACTGTCTTATACTCCTTGCAACCAGTAGTATCAATTCTGGGCAGTTTGTTTTTCGGAGCATATATGTATAAGACTCTGTGTAAGTGACATATAAATATTTGGCTACGTTTAACAGTTCACCTTCACGATTCGATATTTGGCAGCATATATGCTAAAGCCTTAATAGCGAATCAAAAAGAATTTTATTCTAGGGAATACATGAGATAGGAGAAATAGTGTATCTAAAATAATATTGTAAATTATATTTAAATTTCATGATTTCTTGATTCAAGAAAATAAAATTAATTTCCATAGTTGGCTACTGTAGAATATGGCATAAAAATATTTCTGAGACATAGCTGTATTTAAATTCTGCACACTGTAAATGAACAAGTAACAAGTATCTATCTTTGAAATTCATTGCTAATATTGAAATAGAACAGATTGCCATTAAGTTTCTTAAACTTTTAAGTTACCAGATATTTACAATTAAGATATAATTTGTATCAAAAAAAGGACATTTCAACTGTATCTGCTGCTTTCACTGGGGCTCCGGTGATGGGAGTAACTTCGGTCACTTTCACTGTCAGAACCATAAGATCTACAACTCCTGTATATTAAAAAAGCACATAAAACAGATTTTTAGAGACAGTACAGGCATTTGCAGTTAAAGCTGAAACAAAGCAAAACAAATACACAAAACCACTTTAAAATGTCAACCCTCTGAATTGCTCACCTAGCATCTTTTTTGATGTAAGTGGCTTAAAAAAGCAATACTGATTTGGCACAGCACAGTCGGTGTAGGATGAGTGGTGTACTGACTGTGGTAACACAGTGAATTTTGCAAAAATGTTTTGGGTGATAAATGGTAGGTAGGTTAACATAAAATAAACATCGTATCTTGGGTAATTACTTGAAATTCACTAAGAATAATTTTCCACATTAAAATGAACAACAGGACCTCCCCTGGTGGCGCAGTGGTTGAGTGCTGGGCTGCAAAGCTGCCCGCAGCCTCTGTAGTGCCGGTTCGATCCCCAGCTGCTGGCGAGGGTCCCGCATGGCGCGCAGACCTCTCCTGCTGCGCCCGTGGATCCCCTCAGCAGTGTACTTCGTCAGTCTGCCTATTCTGTTCCCCGCTCTGGTGAATTCTCTCACCCTCCCACGCTTCTGACTGTACCCAGTGCTTGTATAAATAAATACATAAATAAATCTTTAAAAAAATAAAATGAACAACAATTAGTTAGACTGAGGAATTAATTTAGACTGAGGAAGGTGCATGAAAAAAGTTTCATTAAAGATAAGGCAATCAAAATAGGGGTTCACTAAGAGGCGAAGATAAGGGGCAGGGAAAGGAACACTAGGATAATAAGCCAAGAGGACCTGGCTATGGTCATCACTCAGTTATTTTGAAAAATATTTACTGAGAGCCAGTCACTTTACTAGATGCTAGCAGCAAAACAAAAATAGATCAAATATAGTTCCATGGGGATCCTAGATGATACAAAATAAAGGCTAAGACAAGAAGTTAGGAGCAGAAAGGGCCTGAAATAGGCAAAGGCTTGCTCAGAGGCACACAGAGTGGGGTGGGAGTGTTGTGCCTCAAATTTAGCAGTCAGAGAGGGTTTTCCAGAGGCGATGGGTACAATGGAGAACTGCAGGCCCAAGGGGGTCACTTCAAGAGGCAGGAAGGGAGATGATATGTTTCTAGTCAGAAGAAAGGTTCTAGTAAATTCAAGGAGAGAGGATAGAAAAGTTCCACCTGGAATTGGTTGGTAGAGAGGACATGTGTGCTAAGGAGTCTAGACCTGCCCCTTAAGGCAGTGGAGAGTTCTTGAAAAGTTTCAAACAACAGATCACACTGATATTCTACAAGGATCATTGTAGTCATGATGGATGCAAGGTAAGACTGGAAGCCACCAGAAAAGGGACATTAGAAAAAGTCACCAATAAACACTTTTGCAGTAGTACCCAAAATGTTATAAAATATATAATATCTATAGATATCTATAATATATAAAAAATGTTTACTAAATAATTGAGAAGATACAAATCAATCCTGCTGCTGAATTGACTGACATGTTATTATGATTTACATTTTTTATTTAAAAAACTGACAAACTGGGCCTCCCTGGTGGCGCAGCGGTTGAGCGCTGGGTTGCGAAGCTGCCCGCAGCCTCTGTAGCGCCGGTTCGATCCCTGGCTGCTTCCTGGCCACCAGAGAAGGGTCCCACATGGCGCGCAGACCTCTCCTGCCGCCCGCTGCTCCCCTCAGCAGTGTACTTCGTCAGTCTGCCTGTTCTACTCTCCACTCTGGCTCTGGTGAATTCTCTCACCCTCCCGCACTTCTGACTGTACCCAATGCTTGTATAAAATAAATAAATAAATCTTTAAAAAGAAAAAAAAAAGAAAAAGCTAAAGACCTACAATTTCAAGCATGGAAACTTAATCATTTGAAAACAAACAAACAAACAAAAAAAAACCCCAAAAACTGACAAACTGGCTTTTCCATTTCTAGCAACTAGCCTTATTTAAAGACTTTATTTCTTTATTCCTTAAAAAGAAATGTCTTTCCAAGGACATATGAATATATAAAAATCCATTTTAAATTTAAAAAACAACCCAAAACATTACCTGGCAACTCTTACTACAAAGGCTACTCTTAGTAGCTGCCCATGAGCTGTTGAAATTCAAGAATAGACAGAAGCATCTCTGTCCTAAGATGATTATGTGTTCTCTTCTAGTTTATCACCTGGCCCGCCAAGTGCCCACAGTAATCTGCAGTGCTCAGAAGGAGACACCCACCTGGATCGCCTATTATAACTTCTGCCTCGGCGGTAACTGTCACTCCTCTGGCTTCTACTTCGACTCCAACTCCTGCTGTAGTAGCTATCGTAAGTGTAGGACCTGCTTTAACAGCAACAACAAACACTTGTTTTCCAATTCAAACATTCATATATTACATTTCTTTTTAGGATCTTAAGAGTATTCTAGCTTAGAACATAGGCATTATGTAACAACTTGAGGATACATCTGCATAGTAAGTAGTGGAAAACATTTAACAATTGCCCAAAGTCAGACTTATCATATTAAACAGAAAACTGTTATTTATTTTTTGCATTGAAAAATGTCGTAAAATAAGCACTGAGTTGTATGAATTAGGTTGATCTTATTAGTCATTATATTAAATAAACACCTGCTATTATAATCTGACATCAGTTGTCACGTGACACTGGAGTCTAACGGGCCAATAGGTAAAAACTATCAAAAAGACCTCATTTAGAAAGGATATGATTTCGAGAGATAAATACATCTATTTAAATTATTCAATAAAATACAACACTTTTTAAAGGGGAATTAATGAAGGGTTTAATAAATAAAGGCCTTTTTAATTTTGCCCCCACAAGTAGTTACCCAACCTCTGTCCATACCTGGATCGACTGTGGAGATCGTAAGAGCTGCTCCTGGATCTGCTCCTACTGGATGTCCTAGTAGTAACCACATGAAGAATCATCATCTTGTGGATCAGGACAGGACAGGTGGTATCAAAAAATGTAGGCATTTCTTTGCCCATCAAGGAGAAGGCACAATGAATTCTAATAGCTATAGTTATCTTATTTTTATACCAAAGCATAAATTTATAAATTTTAAAGCATGTTTAATAAGAAAAAATTCACTTTCTGCAGGTCTGCTAGGAGGTACACATTAAGAAAGTCACTGGGAGGCTCTAACTAGATGGGGAGGGGAAAGGTCTGCACAGGCAGGACACGTAGACATAACATGAAGCTGCAGCAGTGGAAAATACCTGAGAGGCAAAAGAGGGAAAGAAGATGGAAGAACTAGAAACCAGGGTTCTCCAACTTTGGTCCCATTTCCCAACAATCCTCCTATCTCAGCCTCCAGCCCAAGTCAAGAGGTGACTGCAGAGGGGAACGCAGGTTAAGGAATATGCAGTGGGGTGAGGTAAGGGAGGGAAGGCAGTAGTTAGAGCATCTCTTACATATTTCTACTTCTCATTCCTCACTTTGATTAGATGCCATCCTGAGAATAGCCATTAAGAAGCCAATAGTTTTTCAAAGAAAGGGTCAGATGAGGAAACAGGCCAGTCTAGCTTTTAGCAGTGACAAGACTCTTCTCAACAGCTGCCCCACTCTACCTGTGCAGGCCTTGAGCAGTAGGGAGGGTGCATCCCCACACTCACCTATGACTTTTGTAGCTGCGGTAGGAACTGCTCCGGCTTCTTGTGCGCCCTCTGCTGTACCACCCTCTGCTCCGACTCCTAGAGTAGCTTCTGGATCTAAATTAAAAGCAGAAAAAATGTAATTATATTAATTAACAGTGTTGTTAAAATTAATTGCTGGTAGGAAGGAAGGGGGAAACACAAGAAAGGTTTTTGGAAAGGTCTCACTAAGTCCTCACAGTGCATGTGACAACGAAAGAGAATGAGGCTTTATATGGAATAGAATTAGAAAAATAGAAAAGGCTGGCACAGGTATGTTCATAAGAACCCTATTTTTAGTAACAAATGAGGAAATAATCTAAATATCCATTAACAGTAGATGGATTAAAAAAAATCAAAGCAGAGAGAAGTTGAAATATTCCTAGGTAGGAAACTGAACTAGAGAGATAGCTTTGGAAGAAAGAGCTATAAAGGGTGAAAGAGCCTGATAGCTATAAAGGAAAAAAAATGAAAGATTCTTACTGTATTTTAAGTTCAAATGATGAAAATGAAGTACAATATACTTATTGGTATGACGTAAAACCATGAAATATTTACAAGGAAAAGTAAACAAATCATTATTCTTATTACCATCACCAAGTTTTTGTTTTTAAAAATTCTCATGCTCTGCACCAATATAGTCTACGAAGATAAAAGTTAAGATACAGCCTGAACCAAAGAAAATACAAAATTTAAAGCCTACTGCTTTTACCCTTTCTTCCCCTTACTACAAGTCGCGCCTTGGGCATCTCTGGCTCCCACCTTCCATATGTGTAAAATGGTGGGTTAGAATCAAGTCCCCTATATTCTGTAATTTCAGGATCCCTGCTAAGGCATCACTAACAGGCAAGAGAGCAGCCTCACACCTTTAAAGATGAACTCGTCACCTATCATGGTAGCTCATTTCTACTGCCAGAGAGCTTGAACGGAGAGCTCGTTTTTTCATATTGAGTCCAAATTTCTTACCCTGAAATCACTCCCCATTTATCCTCAATCTGCTCTCTGAGTCACACAGCACAAGACTTCTCTTTATTCCTTCCAGATATTTGGAAATAGTGATCTGGTCCTAATTCTGATGTTCTTTCAGGCTAAACTCTAACAGACCCTCCTTCTGAAGAAAAAAAGGAAGGAATATTATTGCTCACCGATAAGATGATGTGGAACTTCGTGATCGACTTCTTGAGCGACTATAGGAGACAGACCTTGTTCTGTGTCTTGACTTGGTTTCAGATTTACTTCGAGATCTACTTGGACTTCTGGACTGACTATCACCATCCCGACTAGGTGTCTGCTCATCACTTGAACTCTCCTGATTTCTGGGTCTCCGGTTTAAGCGAGCTGTCTTTCTTACTTCATCAAAGAGAGACCCAGGCCGAACTTTATTTTTGCTTTTAATTTCTATTCTCAAGCCTTGTGGTTTTATTTCAGGCACAGTAGTCAATGCCTTAACTTCCACAGCACTGGACGCGGTAGCAGTCGGTGCTGCCAGGTTTCCTACGCCCTGTAGGGGTTTCCATTTATTATCCATGAGGCTGATCTGGCTCTTTTCAGTCCCCTCCCTCTTCACAGTGCTTTCTCCAGCACTGCTGTCCGGTTTCCCCACTTCCCCCGCTGCTTTGCTGTCAGAGGTACTGCTTTCCTGTTTTAGCACCTCTGCCTCAGGGGATTCCCTTTGCTTGTCCTGCTTTAGAACAATGCTTGTATCTGTGCTGGCAAGCCTTGAGTTTCCCAGAGGAGAAGTCCCTTCTACTTTTGCTGGGGAGCTCCTGTCAGGAGTGCAAATCTCCATGTTGTCATCTGTTTGAAGCACATCCTCCACTCTGCTGGGGACACTTTCTTCAATATGCTGAATGTCTGGGGGAGAAGTGGCTACATGTTCCTCAGTATTTACGGCTCTGGGAGAAGTGCTCAGTTTACTATCATCTTTAGCATGCTGATCAGTATTTGATGAAATTGTCATATTATGCTTGGCTGGAAGGTTGCCATCTTCACAGGATTTCTCAGTTTGGGGAATATTTTCTTTTATGGTTTCAGTGTTTTCAAAAACTTGTTTTTTTTCTTTTGACTGCTGAGTAACTTGCTTTTCATTAACCTCCTCCTCCTCCTCTTCACCAAATTCTAGTGGAGGCTGCCAGTGAAATGCTTGTTTTCGTTTTGGAGGTTTGTGCTTTTTGTCTTTTTTCCCTTTCAATTTTTCTTTCACTTTTTTGCTGTGGTCCCTTTTAAGATTTTCCCTTGATACGTGTTTGTGCCTCCGTTGCTTTTCTCTCTTATTTTCTGAATTTGAACAGGAATCCTCAGAAACAGAGCTTGATGAATGCTGTTTGCCCGATTTCCAAGTGCCATTACTATCAGGCAATGAAGCACTTGCTGCAGACTTTGCTGTGGGTTTGCCTTTGATGTGAATTTCACCAAACTCTGATTCCGAATCTGATGTGGCCTCACCTTCCTCTTTATCGGAAGATTGCCGGGAATCATTTTTACTGTTCTTCATTACATCTCGTTCTGAATTTGACTCAGAGTCCCATTTACTCCCAGCATAATTCTTTCTTTTGGGCCTACTGGCATTTCTAAAGTGATCAGAAAGATTCTCTTTCAGAGTTCTTTTTTTTGAACAGGAGCATTCCCGTTCAGACTTGGGTTTCTCTTCATCTCTGTTTTTCTCTGGTTTATTATTCATTTCCATGGGAGTCTGCTTCTCTTTTTCCTGGGTGGACTGTGTAACCTGAACACTTGACTGTTCACTGTCTGAAGAATAATCTAAAGATGACCTGCTTTCACTATACTTTCTCTGACAGGAAGACTTGTCTCTGCCTTTGACATATTTATTGCCAAGTGTCTTCTCAGAGCTGCTGCTACGCCTCTTATTTGAAGTGTTATTTTTTTCCCCACTGGATTTAAATTTTCTCTTTGCTCGTCTTCCATTATCACTGCTATCAGAGGAGTATGAAGAGGATCTACTACTCTGTGAGTGATCGCTGTACTTATTTCGTGAGTGAGACCTAGATGAGGGAGATCGAGATCTTGAATGTGAACTAGCTAGACTTTGAGATCTTGTGTATGATCTGGAATAAGATCTACTCCTAGAAGATCTGCTCCTAGACCTTGGTGAACTCTCTGAACTTCTATCACTGTATTTTGAATAAGCACTCCGATCACTTTCTGAATTCTTTCCTCTTTTATGGTAGGTTGATGAACTACCAATCTCTTTAATATTTGTTGAACTGTAAGTGCTTTGGATAGGCAGCAAATGGGTTGTTTTAGCTTTCATTTCTTGAATTCGCTCATAAGAGGGCTTCCAGGGCTTCTGTCCAGGCTTCCATCTTGAAGGAGGGGGACTGTCACTCAGTGGTATTACAGGAATGTTTTCGGCCACCACTGGCTGCACTACAACATTTTCATTTTTTGGCACAGTTGCTCTTAAAGGTTCTGTTTTAACTGGTTTATTTTCACTTAACTGAGGGGCTGTCCTTCTTGGTGACTTTGAAGCTGTCCTTTGGTGCCCTGACTTGGAACTAGATCTGGACTTTGATCTACTTCGAGAATGTGATGAAGATTTTGATGGAGTCCTTGATCTTGAGCTTCCTCTAGAAGAAGACTGGGAGTGAGATTTCGACCTATATGAGTCTCTGCTAGAGTGGGATGAAGAGCTCTGGTCATCCTTATCAGATTTAGACCAATCCCTCTTTGATGAATGATGAGATGATGATGAGGAGGAACGAGATCTCCTTTCTCTATCACAAGAGGGTTTCATTCGTCGGGTGGAAGATTTTGAGGATTCTATGTCAGAGGGTACAATAATCCTCCTCTTCTTAGTCTGTTTGTGTCTTCTACAATGCTTCTGTTTTTTAGCTTTCTTTTTATGCTTAACTTTTTTCTCTTTTCTGCGTTTTTTATGATGACCATCAGAGTGTTTTGCTGTACTAAGATCAGAGTAATTTCCATTATAGGACCATGATCTGGATCTCTGGGACAAGCTTCTTTCATCCCATCGGCTTGAACAAGGGTCACTTAACCTATAGAAAAGAACATAATAATATGCGTGCAGTTATATATAAGCATGTTTTCTATGCCTTAAAATTACAATATGTCTGTTGTCAAAACAAATGTATTGATAAACCTAGGTAACAACAGAGTATTGACTCCATCAACACTTTAAGCACATGTAGGAAAAATAAATCAAACTGATAAGCCTGATCTTGACCTTATACTTTCACAGAGACACAATGACATCTACCAACAGATTCACTTGCAAAAGGACTTTTTCAAAACTAAGCAAAGAAATCCAAATTTGATACTAACTGGTTTTGAAATCTAAACTAATCACAAGAGCATTGTTGACATAAAAGTTCCTGGCTGTGATTTGCTTATAGCCCTCTGTGCCTCCAGGAAGTTTTTGAGGGAGAGTCAAATCAAGTTCCCAAACAATTCTGTTGATTCTCTGCAGATACAGAATAGTTGCCTGGACTTTAAGAGAAGCCTCTTTTTCTTAAGAAGTAAGCATAACTACCAATTTATCTCACCCCCATAGAGGTAATAAAAACTTTCTCCTGAAGTTTTAGTTAAACCACCTATTACAGAAATTATACATGAATATTACAAGAAAAGTGCAAGGAAAAAAAAAGTATAAGAAAACAGATGTAGGCATTACAATCTTAGTGTCAGGGCTCAAAATTGAGAATTCTTAGTACCACTGTTTCTAAACCACTTTCACACAACAGATGCATACCTATTCCTCCCTCTTCCAATTTCAAACTGTACTGCTAGACACCCAGATTAAAAAAAGAATTCTACCATGAACAATTATACATACACTGATGTATATGAATATACATTGGTATAAGTTTCACTAACTATTCTGGGGTCAGTTCATTTTTAAAATAGATATTCCGATGTGGATGTCAATGAGGATTAAGAGATATGTACACTTCTAAAAAAGCAACAGTCCCTGGGGTTGTTAATGCCTACGCTAGATATAGGTTTTCCTATCATTTATCAGTGACTAAAAGACATGTCCAGGAAAGAATCTGCTATATAATGTTAACTTCTGGTTATTACTAAAATTGAGTAAGAAATTTAGTAGGTTTATAGTCTTCTAAAGAATAGGAGTGTTTTTACTCAAAGTTCTTACTTATCTCCTTTACTCCATTTTTCTCCACTAGGTGGCCTGTATGCTCGTAATCTCTGCATTTCCTCTTTCCAGTGAGGAGGCGTTTCACTGCTATCATCATCATCTGATTCAGAGCAGGATCTTGATCTTGGAGGTGTGTGATAGCGCTTTAAAAACAAATGAATAGCTATTTTTAAAATACCTCTCATTTACAGTCATTTATAGGACAGAGCTAGATATAAGACCCAAGCTCAAACCCCATTCAAAGGCACCAATGACTGAAATACAGAAGGTATATAAAGTTAATTTGAGCATAAGGGACTCAAAGAAAGGGGAAAAGACTAAAATTCACCAGTAACCACACATGAAAATTTCCTCTTTGAGTTACACTGGTTACATTTATTAGTCTACTTTAGTGAACATCCTAAGTTTCTCAACCCACTCAAGTTCATTTCACAATTTCATTTCAAACATAGCAGTAAACTGACAACAAACAGCAGTACCATCGCACACAATTAGCTCTCTGAAGAGAGTCTGAACTATACCTAAAAATCAAAGCTAGGGTCTTACTTATAGACATTTTACTGCTTAGAATAATATTTTGAATTGAGGCAACACTGGTTTACAGCATATTTTGTGTTTTAGGGGGATAGGATTTCCCTCTTCAGGTGTTGTTACCACACCACTCCCACCACCAAGATACCCACAGTCCTCCACCATAGTCCACTGTGCTCCCTCTTTACTTTTGTCATCTCCCCTCCCTAAATAAGTGGTTTTTAAAAAGAAAAGTCTTAACACATATAACACATACAATTGTGCCTCTTCCTTTAATCTTCCGTCCAGATTTTGATACAGAAGGTTTTTGATCACTTAGAACAGGTGTAACATCAAGAATCTTCCTGAAAAGAGTAAAATTAAAAATAAGCAAATGCTAGACAGTTTTCTCAATGTTTAAATGCAGAATAAGATCCTCTAGTAGGAAAAAAATTCACTGAGATTTGTAGAATGAGACCCTCCACATAATCTATTTTTCTAAGCAAACCCTTTAAATGCCCAACTTAGGGGAAAAATATGACCCAATTGGACAGAAATACACAATACTAGCACCTATTATTTTAAGTACAGTATTACTTTTAAACAAAATCCTTTTATAGATGTCTTTTTTCAAAATAGTGTTCAAAGGGAATCCTGATATACTCCTGCTCTGCAGGGAGCAGAGCAGGCAGAAGGACCGAAGTACACTGCTGAGGGGAGCAGCGGGCGGCAGGAGAGGTCTGCGTACCATGAGGGACCCTCCTCTGGTGGCTGGGGAGCAGCCGGGGATTGAACCGGCGCTGCAGAGGCTGCGGGCAGCTTCGTAACCCAGCGCTCAACCGCTGCGCCACTGGGGAGGCCCTCCATGAAGTCTTTTCATACTTCAGTTTGTTTTGTGTCTGTTATTATTACCATAATGGCTTGCTTTTACTGAATATTTACTATTGTGTGAGGCATTATGATAATAAGGATTCACAAAAGTATCTTTTAGTGGGGTTAAATATTCATTAATATTGGCCATTTCAGCCATATTTAAGTGTACAATTATATTCAACGATATACAGCTATCAATACAACTTTTCCAAAAATTTTCATCATCCCAACAAAAACTCTACCCATTAAGCATAACTCTCCATCCTTCCTCATTCCATCAGCCTCTGGTAACCTCTAGCTTATGGCTGAATAACAGTCCATTGTAGGTAGAGATCATATTTTATTTATCCATTCATCTGTTGATGGACACTAGGGTTGTTTCCACTGTTTTGCTATTGTGAATAATGTTGCAATAAACATTATCATTCAAATATCTATGAGTCTATTTCAATTCTTTTTTTAAAAAGATTTATTTATTTATGCATACAAGAGCTGGGGTACAGGCCAGAGGTGTGGGGGGTGAGAGGATTCACAGGAATGGGGAACTGAACAGGCAGATTGACTGAAATACACTGCCGAGGGGAGAAGCGGGTGAGTCAGGAGAGGTCTGCTGTGCCATGTGGGTTGCTCCCTGGCTGGCCGGGGTTTGAACTTGTGCTGCAGAGGCTGCAGATAGCTTCATAGGTTGCGTCTTAACCCCCTGCGCACCAGGGAGGCCCTATTTTCAATTTTTTTGGATATATACCTAGGAGTGGAGTTGCTGGGTTACATGGTAAATCTATGTTTAACTTTTTGAGGAATGACTAAACTGTTTTTCATAACGGTGGTATCATTTTCATACTCCTACCAGCAACGTATGACCATCTCAATTTCTCTATACCCTTAGCAACATAGTTTTTTTGGTTGTTTTTTTTTTTTTGTCTTTTTATTATGGCCATCCTACTAGCACAAAAGTAATAATCTCACTGTGGGTTTGATTTGCATTTCCCTAAATGACTAATGATGTTAAGCATCTTTTCATGTGCTTACTGGTAATTTGTATATCTTTTTTTGAAAACTATTCAAGTGTTTTGCCCATTTGAGTTGTCTCTTTTCTATCGTTGCTTGTGTTTTTGGTGCCAAATTATAAGCATACAATGCCAAATCCAAGGTCATGAAGATTTATCCCTATGTATTCTTCTAAGTTTTAAGGTTTTAGTTCTTTAGATTGTTGACCTAATTTGGGCTAATTTTTGTATATGATGTGAAGTAGAGGGTCCAACCTCATTCTTTTGCATGTGGTAATCCAATTGTCTATCCTTTCTCCACTGAATGGTTTTGGCAATATCAGTTGGTCACAGATGTGTGGATCCACTTCTCAGTTCTATTCTAATGATCTATCTATTCTTATGCCAATATCACACCGCTTTGCAGTGAGAGTTTTAGAATCAGGAAGTATGATTTCTCCAACTCTGCCCTTTTTCAAGATTATCTGGCTATTCAGGAGCCCCTCTTACAATTCCATATGGATTTGGGCATTGACTTTTCCATTCAGCAAACAAGACTTGGAATTTGATAGGGTTTACAATGAATCTATAACTTGCTTTGAATAGTAATGACATATTAGCAATATTAAGTTTTCTTAATATCTTAATATTTTCTTAATATCTCAATCTAAGAATGCAGACAGAATGTCTTTTAATTTTGAGCAATATTTTATAATTTCCATTACACAAGTCTTTCAACCCCCTTGATTAAATTTATTCCTAAGTATTCCTAAGATGTTATTTTAAATGAAATTGCTTTCTTAAATTTCCTTTTCAGATTATTCACTGCTGCATTAATAAGCATTTTAATAGCTCATTAACTGTCACAACATTATGAGGTAGATACTACTATCATCTTTATTTTACAGAAAAGGAATTTAAAGATTTTTGCCTAAGATCACAGGAAGAAATGAAACTTCATTCTTATAACCACTGCATAAAGTTTTCTGAGGTCCCAAGGATCTGGCTCCAGATGAAACAGTTAACACAGAAAATCTTAACTATAAAAGTATATTATAGTTTCCTCAGTCATTTCATATTTATGACATCACTTGATCCACACTAGTTAAGTAGGTATATTTGGTAGGCAACTGCTAGTCCCATTTACCTCATGAAGGAAAAAAACACATAATGCCAAATGACTTGCCTAACAGGTTATCAGCAAGAATTGATGCTTACCTAGGACACTCTTCTATTCTGATCTAATGCTGCCTCCTCCACATCCTACTTACAACATTGATTTATTTGTTGCATGGCTCAGAAACTGGCATTTTAAAAAGCTTGCCAATTTACTCTAAAGTACAGCTGAGATTGAGAACAAATAAATAGAGTAAGAGTGGAACCTAGCTTCTGCTAAGCAAATTATAAGTGATAATGATTTTTACTGCTGGTACATCAGTAAGATGGCTAAGTTATGGCTGGCAATTCTTATTTTATCCTTGGATATGAAGAGTTCTTAAAGCACATTTAATTCTATCTCCAAAACAACTGATTAAAGTATCAAAGGCGGGCCTCCCTGGTGGCACAGGCAGTTGAGCACAGTGCTGTGAAGCTGGCCGCAGTCTCTGCAGCGCGGGTTCGATCCCGGCTGGTCGGGGAGATACCCACATGGCACGGCAGACCTCTCCTGTCTCACCCACTGCTCCCTTCAGCAGTGTATTTCAGTCATTCTGCCTGTTCTGTTACCCGCTCTGTCTCTAGTGAATCCTCTCATCCTCCCGCACATCTGGCCTGTACCCCGATTCTTGTATGCACGAATAAATAAATCTTTTAAAAAAATAAAGTATCAAAGGCCCTAATAGATCAATTTTGTCATTTTTGTATGACACAACTACAGCCGATTATGATTTACAATAATTCTGCATAACTTCCAAAGATGTTATATGAACAAAGAAAAGTGATGACCAAAAAAATATATTACTAATAATCAATTGTAAGTGCACTTACACTTACACTGGTATAAACTACCTTAACAACACCAGATAGCAGGGGTTGACAAAATTTTTCTGTAAGGAGTCCAAAATAAAGAATTAAGGTTATTATGTAGAAAAAGAAAGTTTTCACAAATGTTTTATCAAATTCAAAATATACCTGATTATCACTTTTTCTAATACAGACATACTAATGAAAGAAATGTAATTCTTTTCTGAATTACACTTAATTAGGGTTCATAGTGTTCCCTAGCAAAATAGATAGTACTCTCCTACTGCAGATCTGTAATGCAATTTTACATATTTCATCTTTGAAAATATCTTTTCACATAGATGAGTTATATACATAGTATTTGAAATACTGGGAAAGTTGTAACTGCATAGCGCCCAAACTGTTGTGTAGGGCACTAAAGAACAGTATAAAGCAATAAAAGTACCACAAACTGTTGCAGCTACTCAGTTCTGCTATGGTAGCACCAAAAATGGAGGAAACAAATAATGCACAAACAAATGTGACTGTGTTCCAGTAAAACTGTATTTATGGACATTGAAACTGGAATTCATAGAATTTTCACATATCAAATTCATTCTTTTTTTGATTATTTTCCCCACAACCAAGTTAACAGTAACTTTATAATACTAATATTAATATTCCCAGTCACCACTGCAAATAATTTTGGCAATTCAAACTGGGAGATGTATTTTATCACTCATTTAGATACAAACAGTTTAATTAATTCCCTATTCTGACAACCAAATATCTCACTCTAATTCTGAAAGGTAAAGAAAACAGGTAATGAAATCTTTCCAGACCTTTAATAAGAAACTTTGCCCTTGACCAATTTGCCCAACTCATTTCCCTACCAGCAGAATGTGAATTCTGAAAAGCAGGGTGTGGGTCATTCATTATTCTGGTATGTCCCACAGCATTTTTCAAACTGCTTTGACACTTTGGCTCATATTCAATAAATGAGTATGCGACTGCAACGAGCTAACAAAATCATCAATCAGAAAAACAAAAACATACAGATTAATTATTCTACTTACGGTTCAGGTTCCACCGTGACAAGAGGCATATCTCTTCTTAGTAAAAATCTATTTTCGGGCACTGGAGGAATCTCTTCTGGGCGAACCACAGGTTTTTCTCTTTTAGCATTTGAATCAGCTGACCTTTTTTCATTGGTATCACTCCTCTCAGAGCGTCTTAGAGAAAACAAACCAAATCACTGATCAAGACTGTAATATTACATTTATAAAAGCATATAAAATTAGATGTTAAAACAGCAAAGCTGCTCTTACAAATCAGCTAAAAAGATTATACAATTTTCTCTAAGAAAATAACCCAGTAAAAAGCCCATAGTATTAAAATTCTAATATGAAAGTAGTCAATTCTAATTTTCTTCTAAGAGTTTCAGGGATTTTTACATGCAAACACATAAGTCTTGTGTTATCCCTAGATTTGCCAGATTTCAATTTAAAGTCTAAAAAAGGCCTTTGTTTTTCAACAACAGATAATAAAGTTTATGGAATTACATACTTACCCCATTCCAGGATGTTTGCTTTTTTTAGGTAACACTATGCTGGTGTTTCACACTTACCCTTTTGGGCTCATTGCATGCTTATTTCTTGGCTCTTCTGAACTGTTTATTTCCTTCCTTCTCTTTTTAGAATGTTTAACTTTTGGTCTCTTCTTATGTTTCCTTCTTCTGCTTCTCTCATGGTCAATTTCACTTTCTGAAGATGATTCTGAAGAGGATGAGGAATTGGAAGAGGAATCCGAGTCTTCTGAATGAGTTGGTTTCTTCCTTTTTTTCTCAAAAACTTTCAAGAAATATTAACGAAAGTATTAGTACTGGATTTCAGTACAAACCTTTCAGAGCAAAAACTGTGATAACTGAGTATCATAAAACATGCTTTATGTATTACTATAAACTAAAAATTCAAGTGCTTTTTTTCAAGTTCATAATACAATCTGCTGGTGAGATTATAAGGTGACAAAGCCCTTGCCCTCATGAAATCTTTATTATAGTTGGTTTAGATAAGAAAATAAGTAATAACTGTATAAAATCACAAATGATAAGTACTAAAACAAAGTAAAACTAAAAGGAGTGTCAGGAGAACCAGGGAGAGTCAGGTGAAGTTTAGGTTGATATTTGAGCAGAGACCTAAAGGGAACAAGGAAAGTAGGCTATGTGAAGTAAGTCCAAAGGAGAAAGAAAAATACTGAACTGTGTCTCTTATATGTGGAATACAGAGAAACTAATACAGACAGAGGCAAAACAACAACAAATCCCAGAAAGTTCACTACAAAACTTAGGCTACCAGAAAGGTTAGAACGAAGTGGGGAAAAGGTACAATGGATTATGGTGGTCAACTAAAGGGTGGCTTGATGGGTAACGTTACCTGAAAGGAAAGATAAATCAGTGTTACCCCAATAAAAAAAAAAAAAAAAAAAAACCTGAATGAAGAATGTTGCAGATAGATGGAACAGCCAGCACAAAGTCCCCCAAGAGTTTGGCATGTCTGAAATAAGGGTCACCATGGCTAGAAGACCATGAATGAGGTGACAGAAATAGCAGAAAGTCAGGCTGCTTTATAAACCATTGTAAAGATTTCTGAGAGTTGTTAGAGAGGATGATTCTGGTTACTGTTTATGGCCAAAGGTACAAGCAAAGAGATCAAGTAGGAGGCTATTGCTGCTAAAAAAAGATTATAGAGGAGCAAGGAAAGAGGCAAAGTCAACAGTTATAAGGCAACTGCAATAGTCCAGGCATGAGATATTGATGGTTAGGGCCAAGCTCGTAGCAGTGGAAATAAAGATTTGTGATACAGGATATGATACAGAGGCATCACGCTGGATACACATATGAATTTTCCACTACTGAAATACTGAAATCAGGAAGTATTTTTAAGTTACAGTCTTCAACACAAATCACCTGTGTTCTAGCTCCCTCTACCTCAAAAGAAAAAAAAAAAAAAAGCCCTTACCATCCTTTGTTGATTTCGTGGCAAGTACCCCACAATCAATAACTCGCACATCTGCATATGGTCTGCTTGCAGCATCAGTTTTCAGATTTTCAATTTGTTCAATTACTTCAAAACCAGAAATAACCAGTCCAAAGACAACATGCACCCTGTCACAATAAAAATTCATGTAAGAATTGGCTTGATGATAATTAAGACTTGAACAGTAATCAAGAAAATGGTTATAAATGACATGTTCACAAAACTTAAAGCAAACTGAGATATGAAGGAATTAAAAGGGATTTTGAACTTGAAATCTGCATCATAAAAGGAAAAAAGCAATTACTCAAACTGGACTTTAAGTTTTCTGCCTTTAAAACAAAAGTTTTTGACTGTTTTATGGTAAAATAGACAGACTGCATTTGATACTCAGAAATCTTCCTCATAGGGTCATGGCTGACAAGTTCATTCATGTGCCCAGGTAAAGATATCAGTGACACGAAAGTCACTGGATCTCAAAACTACTGTACCCTTTGATCCTTAAGGAAGAGCTTGGTTTTAAGAGATTAATCCAAGGTTCAAGAATGTGTCCTTCAGGGTTCACTCATGATCTAATCTGTTTTAGGTTGGCCAATCAAACACCTCCCAAAGGTAAAAAGAACACATAATTCTTACCCATCCAAGTGTGGAGCAGGTTTTGTGGTACTGGTGCAATAACATCAACACAAAGATGATGGCAAAAACCAGGTGTTCAGGTGAACAAGGCAGAAGTTTTAAAGCACAGCATGTAGAAAACAGAGGTAAAGATAAAAAGACGGGTAAAGTTAAACATTATATACAGCTAAACTTAAAAACCTTGAAAACAGTAACTGTAACCATTTTACTGATTAAAAAATCCCACAAGATTATAATGAATTATAAAATTCTATTTCTCCAATGTGAATATATACGTACACATATAGTTGAAATATGCAGCATAAACAAACATTTAAGTTACTCTCAAATCCAAAACAACAAACTGACAACAACAAAAAAACCTTCTAAATTTATCAAGGTAATTAAACAAAGAATATAAAGCTTCCTACAAAAAGAAAAGTGTGACCAACACCTGCCCCACACACTTAATTTGGGTTCTTGTAGTTCTTATTTCTCATACGGAATCAGTCTGCATTTTTTTGGCAGGCAGATGGAGGTAGGCCTTAAGAAGTTCTGTTTTCAGAACTCCCTGCCCCTCTTCCTTCAATTAAGGTGAAATTCTGCCACACACAGCACCTCTGAAAATGCAACAGGGAGCAAACCCCTTCAATCTGCCAACTCAAAGTGATGATGGATAGCATTATAGGCATTTTACATTTCCATGACCCAGAAAACACCGAACAGTCTTCTTCTACAGTCACAAACTAATGCTCTTAGGAAGCCTATGTAGCACATGTGGTTAGGATATTTTAAAGCCAAGCTGGTTTTCCCACAGCATTTTCCCAGATCTCCACATTATGTGAATTTCAGTGGGAAAAAAATCAAAAGCAGGTAACTACACTAAGAAGTATATACCATAAACATCTTAGTTTGTAAGAATGCGAAACAGGTATTTGAGAGAAAGGTCAGTGGGTATCAGGACATGTTAAAACAGTCAATTGTACTAGAAGTTCCCTTACCAAATTTTTTTTTTTAAGATTTATTTATTTTTGCATACAAGAACTGGGGTACAGGCCAGAGGTGCGGGGAGTGAGAGGATTCACCAGAGACAGAAGGAAACAGAACAGGCAAACTAACTGAAAATACACTGCTGAGGGAAACAGTGGGCGAGACAGGAGAGGTCTGCTACCCACGTGGGTAGGCTCCCTGGCTGGCCGGGGACTGAACTCGCTGCAGAGGCTGCTGATAGCTTCACAGTGTTGTGCTTAACCCCTTGCGCCACCAGGGAGGCCCTCCCTTTCTATTTTTATATTCATTTTAAGGCAATTCTAAGACATAAGTCAGTAAAACACAAATTTAACCTAAAATAATGATGCTAAAAAATCATTATTTTACAAGAAACTGTCACACTTGTACTTACATTAAGAATATTCAGTTTTCTAGGAGCACTACAGAATTTAATTTAAAAAATTAAAATGCCAACTTCAGAAGTTGCAGAATTTTAAAGGGAAACTTGGGTTTTAAAACCACTTGTCTCAAACTCTTCCTAAGGACTGAGAACTGGTAATTCAAGCAAATCAATAAAAACAGGCGGAAGGACGGGAAGTTCAGGAAGGAAGGAAATGTAGCAAACTGGTGAGAGATTAATGTTTAAATTATTAAACTAGCAACCAGAAGCAACTACCTTTGGACCTAACTTTAAGTTAGAAATGTGCCTCCTATAAGTATAAAACTTTACCAAAGCACACTAACAATAGGAAGAAATTAGTACATATGGTAGATAGTGCTTCTATTGTATGAAAGATGTAAAGAAGCAAACATTTTAAAGATAAAAATGTTCTACGATATATGGGCTCTCAGGTAAGCAGCAGTGAAAAGAATGAATGGTTTACTGTTTAGATAGATATATTCCTCCTACTTTGTTGATTTCCTCTTTCTCACAACTATCAATTTTCTGGTAGTGGAAGAAGCCTAGAGATTTTCTAAAACACAGAGCCCAATTTAATTTGCTACCTTGGCTACAGGAGTTTATAAAATTCACCTTCTGGCAAACCTTTGGAGAAATGGTGAGAACAAAACATTCTAGCTAACTGCAGTAAGGTAACAATATACTGAGACTCAATTTAAGGATGGAATAGCTACCTTTGTCACATTAAACTCAAACTTGGTCCTTTATTTCAATAATGAAGGAGAGAAATTAAGACAAGAACAAATTTCAGCTGGCTCTCTATGCTTAAATTAGTGTGATTAATTCAGTCCACTATTGCATCTGCAATTCAGAATGCAGAAATACAAATTGTACTTTAACTAGGTTAGACTACATACTACTGTTATAATACTGAAAGTATCTAAACAAAAAGCAGTCCTCTATAGAGTTTTCAGCCTACGTTCCAGGAATCCCAATACAAAGTAGGTTCACAGGCACTAGGCTGACCAGACATGGATACTGACAAATGGGGTTACAAAAAAAGCAGGGAGAATTGGTATGCTCAGTCCAAGCTATTCAATTTTACATAAAATGGGTGAGGAGATCTCAGCCTGCCAGCTCTTAACTTTATTGAACTTTAAAAACTATACAGGTTTAAAATTTTGGTGACATATGTTCAGTAAGCTAGCATCTTAAGACCAGAGACTATCATACATGTGTAAGTTTACACATGCTTGTAAATATGTGCCTAAAGGAAAAACAACCTCAAAGAACATTTCAAATTATAAAAGCTTTCAACAGTTTCACATTTCCATTTTCTCCTATCACTCAGGCACTAGCTTTCCAGTTTCCTTCATCCCTTAATCTACTATAAAAATATTATGCCCAAGGGTTCATTTAAACCTTGTAAATATTAGAAATTGAAAAGTATCAAGTTACTCCAAAGAGCAACCTATATTTTATACCATTTTCAAAGACACTTTTAGCCTTTATAGAAATTAACAGTTCTGTACTGAAATGAGATCTAAAACCATTATATACAATACAGTCCCCCTCCCCAAAGATGTAGGGAAATTTGATGGAAACAAGCCACTCAGTTAAAATATACTTCCCAGGATTAACCATGAATAATAATACACACTTGTTTTACATGTATTGCTGCCATACAGATCAAGCAGAATGTTTTTTTTTATTAAAATGGTTCAATGCACATAACAATAAGATTAAAGAGAAAAAAGCAAAGAAAGAAAAAGAGAGCCTTAGAGTAATGAGACATTACCTTTGGAGCGCACGATGTAACACTCTTTCTGTAAATTTTACACAAAAATGGCAAGAAATAAATTGTAATACACTTTTAAGACAAGACTGAATCTATGTTTTAATATCAATATAACTTTGAAATTAAATATTTTCAAGTTTTATGCAAAGCAAGAAAGCTTTTTAAATGGAGGGCTCTAAATTTTCTTTCACATAGAATATGTATGTAGAGTTGAATATGCTTTAAAAAAGCCTGTGGTGGAGGTGGGAATCTGTTCTGATCTTTAACACTGTAGCACTACAGTAGGAATAATAGCCATTAACAAAACACTGCATTTCTTTTCGCACATCCCAGAAACTAGTTACGTCAACTTTCTCAAAAAGAAAATAATATATTTTGAGTATTGAGAAATAATCTGAATGCCCAGGAGCTACCAGTAGAAAGCAACAAATTCAACAGAAAGAATTTAGTCAAGAGAATTCAGATCAAAATTTCAGGGAATTTTTTTTCTAATTCAGTTCAATAGTTATAGAACCTTTCATGCATCTACATTGGAAACCCTTTTTGGTCACCCATCACAACAGACCACCACCAGGAATTAATGAGCAAATGTGTGGACTGCAGTTATTCTTCACTCCCATTACATACTTTGTAGTTAAGCCACTGAAAATAACAATGAAATAATAAAGCAAAAGAACTAGAATGTTAGGGAAACTTCCCAAAAGATAAAAAGGCAAGAGATGAATTTCCTGTAAAGACATTGATACATGAATTACAGTAAAAAAGAGTATGTTGTAAATAATAGTTTTTAATGAATATTGTAGGAAACAATGACTCTTAGTGTTTCTATTTCTGTCTAATGAACCTTTAACCTGCCATTCTTTCATCCAATTCTTGAAACTATCACACCATCATGGAAAAGGCACCAAACTGTACGAAGTGACAAAAGCTTGTTCAAGAGCAATGGAAATTAGCCAGGCCACAGTGGCTTACTTATGTATACCAAAAGTTACCAAGACAAAAAAGTTTCTGAAAATTCAGCACTAATGTTAACATAACACAAACCAAACAGAACTAGATACAAAATTCCTGCCATATTACTAATACATATATCACATAAACACTATATAATATTAAGATTAGAAATTAAGGATGATACTTAATTATTCAGAGAATTCGGCTTTCCGTTAAGTTTCACAAACATCTTTGTTCATGGAAAATCTTGAAATTCCCTAT
The DNA here is from genome assembly GCF_964194135.1 of Talpa europaea. Lineage (NCBI taxonomy): Eukaryota > Metazoa > Chordata > Mammalia > Eulipotyphla > Talpidae > Talpa > Talpa europaea. Next base: position 75,142,524 of record NC_140078.1, read on the forward strand.
GAAGGTATCACCCCAAAAAGGGGGAAAGCTAGAACTTCTCAACACTAGCCTGTCCTCTTACACAAATTCATGAGTATGTCGATGGAAAAGCATTTCTACCAAAATCAGTTTGCTCCCCAAAATGTAAGCCCTTTATATAAACCACTTAAAATTAAACCATCCCTCAACTCCCCTTGCTCCACTTCTGTGAAATGATCGGCCTTTTCTTCCACTCAGCTGAGCAGCCACTAGGAAGTCTGATTTTTCAAAGACATAGACCACAGTTTAGAAGGTCTTTTCTTCCTCTATACTCCTATTTATGACCCTTAAAATAGGACACTTTTTGTTTAAAGTTCAAAGTTTGACTTCTCTACATATCTTGCCCTCTTATATTTTTATAATTATCACGACCACTGAGGGGGCCACTGACAGACTATTTTCCAAAGCTCTAAAGGTCCTTCTCCTCCAGAGTTTGATATAAAGGCCTGTATAGATGGGACAATTGTAACCACCACACCAATGTTCTAACAGCAGGTGATGGAGAAACTGATGATGCTCCTGATCTAGGCAAGCTGATCCTACTGCTTCTCTGCAGCACCTTTCATTCAGACTGATGAAGATTAGGAAAGAACAACTATTCCCTTGGGGCAAAATAATGTTTGCGTATAAATCATTCCACCCAGTCAGAAACTTAGGATTAATCTACAAAAGACTTTCTTCCTTTCATGTTCACATTTCACATCAAAATGTTTACCTTTGGAAGTGGGTTAAATATTTTACATACAGAAAAGGAAATACAAAACTAACTCAAGGTATAGTAAAATTAGAACCAAGGCTTCCTGATAACTACGTAATTTAATACAAAGCTATAAACCACCTGCCTAATCTTTTTAAGATTAGTTGATGCTACATTTTCTTTATCTTTTTGATGAATAAAAACAATGAAAATGGGGCCAGAATTAATAGACTATTATGAGTAACAAAGGGAAAAAAGTTTCCCTAAGTATTTTGTTTTCCAATAATGCTTGATGCTTCTAATACTTAACTAAAATGAATTAAGAGCAGAGTAGTGAGTATGATTTATACAGCTGGCTGACAGTGTGCAACTTCGTATTTCTAGCATTCAATTTCTTCCAGGTTATTAAAAACACTCTATATCTGGACTTTATATATGCTCTCTTCATTATTTAGCATTATCTATAGGACAAAAGTTTGGACTAGATGATCTCTAAATCCTTTTCCACTCTTTAAATACTATAGCATTTATTGTTTCTTCTTCCTAGCTTTGGATTAAAAAATAAATAATAATAAAAGGATAAAATGACTAAATACCAAGCTAACTTGGTTACTACTTTGGTCTCAGGCGTTTGAATTACTTAACAAGAACAAACCATTGTTTCCTCAGTGATTCATGGGGTAGTGCCACATATTTATTACTTCTTTCACATTTCTTGAGCAGTATTTCCAAAAAGAATCAGTTTTCTTTTACTTAGGTCCCCAAAGGCAAAATTATTATGACCAATACAGTAGAAGCTATAAGCAGTTATTGGAAAAATGACAAGTAGCTTTACAGAAGAAAATTTGATTTCATTGTAAACATAATCATTTCACCCAAAAAGGGAAATTGCATAATATGTGAAAATTATGCTTTATAATAATGCATGCCTCAAAAGGGGAGGTATCCAATATGTAACTAATGAACAACAGTTAAGGCACAAAGAAGAATTCTTGAGGAATATTTTGCAAATACCCTAACAGCACCAAATTTACACTAAATACACTAATAGTACCAAAATTACTTCTTAGGAATTGCGGTATAACAGATTTGGAAATAAACTGCAAATACAATTCTGCAAAAATGTATTAAAAGTCCTAATTAAGTCTATAAAATGGAACATATAATTAGGCAGTTCTTGGCACAGTTCTTATACTATCCTTTTTCAAATTCAGAACTGCTGCTCAAAGTGCCATATGAGGAGTGTAGTGAGAGGGTAAAAAAGCAGGAGCCACCCTTGGGAAACCATCTGATAGCTCTGCAACCATCAACCCTCATAACCTCAAGGTTTAGCACTATTAACTGTGATCATATAAACAACCTGAAGAGAATATGTTTTTATATCACTTCCAATGTCTAAAGGGTCTGACCTTTCAAGACAGATTTTGAACGATTTTTCTTTTATGGGTTATCATCTCCACTCTACCTACCCTACCTATAAAAGCAAGGAAATATTTTGTTTAGAAATGTAAACATTAGTTTTGATTTTATCCTGTAATCCACAGGGAACACAGCCAGCATAAAATGCACTCATAAAAACTTCTTTTAAAAAAAGGGACAAGAATTTCTTTGTGCAAAATGACTCAAATTACTTCAAGATTGCTTTTCACAGCAAATGATTTCCAGAAGTAAATGTCAAAATGAAAATTTTCTTTCAGTCATAAGTTTCCAGTGATTCTAGTGCAATTTGAAACCTACAGTTAAATATGAAAACAAATAAAAACTTTTAATCCTAACTTATTATTAAAATTTTCATTTGGCATTATAAAAAACAGCAATCCAATGTCAAATTAGGTTATGTAGAAAACAATGATCTTTGTTTGATATTAAACATTCCTAGAAAAGACTTAAACAAATACTAAATACAGAAACAAAATACTTAAATTTTTTGAATGAAGAATCTCATATATTGGATTTTAATTAACGTATGTAGGTGCACCAGTTTGTAATCTAACATTTATAAAAAAGCTAAGCAGTGTGTAACAATGGGAAGAAGCTGCTGCTACCTGATAAATCAAATTTTAAATGTACTGATATAAAAAAGGAAATCTAAAAGAAACTTTAGAGCCCTCAGATGGTAGCTTCTTGACCAATGAATCATTATGTTCACAGTTCAGATAAGCTTAAAAATGGAAATGGGAAACCTCAATCAAAGAGTAAACAACTTCTATATGAAATTATTATTTTCAAAAAGTTTCAAAACATCTCCCTTTATTTTGGCCCTTGGGAAGGTTAAAAATTAAAAAAATATTATAGTAAGTAAACATGTAGTCACTAATACTCTATGGGATTAAAAACAAGATACAGGAATAGGTCTTTCTTTTTTCCCATACAACTCCAAGCATTACCATTTTCATCAGCTTTCCATTTTTAGGACATTCTTAGGAACAGAATGACCCTTATCTGAACTATCAGATCATGTTGAGAATCTAATTTTCAGACAAATTTTAAATGTGAGAATTGTTTTATATGAATAATTTACTTCTTTAAAGACAGGGAAGCGCCATTCATACTCATCCATTCAGAAAGATGACCAAAAAAAGTTTTTTCTAATAAACCATTAATAAAATATTTCTCCAACATACATAGCACAACTTTAGAAATTTATTTTCAATCCAAAGCAATAAAATTCAGCTAGAGAATTACATTTTACTTTATATCATGGGACAATAATGGAAACAAAGGTTTGGGCATATTTTAGGTAACAATGTAACTAATAGTGTGCCAAAGGCATTTAGAATTTTCAGGTAAGAAATTAAGGTTTTTGTTGTGCATGCATGTATGTACATATAGAGGTGTTTTAGAAAAGCAAATGAGCATTCTAAAGTTTCCTGAGTGATACTCTCATAAATTTTGGTAGAAATGAGAGCAACATTGGGTTAATTCTACTAAAACTATACCATAGAAATCTCACAAGGTTTGAGTTTTTAATGTTTCCTCAATAACAAATCACCTATCTCTATGCAATATCAGAAAATATTGTAATGGTACCTCTCTCAAATTGACTCAAAGAGCAACATTAAGAGAAAAGGCAACCACACAAAGATTTATTCAAATCAGCTGCTTTCCAAAGTAACTTAATCCAAGCCTATAAACAATTTTAAACATTCACTGGCAGTTTATGCTCCAAGCTAACTTTGGTAAATCAAATCCCCAAATTTGGTAAGAATCAAAAAAGCCAATTTCTTAAGGTTACATATCCTAAAAATAATGTACATCTTCAAGCTATATCTTTTAAGTCATTCTTTAAATGCAGGATGTATGCTGAATGCTGAAGCAATCTTCAGAGCTTATCAGTTACTATAACACGAGAAATTAATAATAAAATCCAAGTTGACAGAATTCTACCATTAAACTTGGTTTAACTATACCATCTTTCTCATGAACAGCGCTTCTCTGTTTAAGAAAAGCTCATCTCTGAATTATGCCTACTCACATGAAAAACTGGGAACCATTGGTATGTTTCCCTCGATTTGCCATTGACAAAAGGAACGCTCTGTCATGTTTGAGAATAAAGTTTTCATCTGTTTGAAGAAAACACAAATTCGTCAGTGTCCAATTATAAACCACCTTTATAGTGTAATGTTCATAGTAATAAACAGAAAGCAAAGGATGAAATTCCTCTTCTGGTCAGTAAAGATACTTGACTGAATATTTAAAAAAATTGTTTTAACTAATCAAATAACATAAGCATAAAAAAGACCAAAAATACTACTTTAAGCCTTGAGGAAAAGAACATATATTTAATACTTTATACAAACAGCCTTAGAACAGTCACTTTTAGTAGCAACATACTTTGGCTAGATGATATTCTAGCTATTAACTTTCAGGAAAAACTGGTAAAGAAATTTTAGAAATAGCTCTATTATAAAGCTCATTTCCTCCAAATTTCTAATTATCTTGACTAATGGAAGAACATGGGAAAAGCTTAATAATCCTCTGTGTTTAATTTCTGCACAGTAAATTTATTACTCAACTGAATTGAAGATAGATTATGAGAGCAAAAGAACAAAAAATTGCGTAAGTTGTAGGGATATGTCTAAATTAAATTCCTTCTCATCAGTAGGATCACAAAATTATCTAAGGAAGAAAGTCCTGTAAAAACGAAATTTCAAGGGCAAAATACAAATTTAAGATAAAAAAGAATCTGCCACCGGAAACAACCACATTAAAGTGGCCTACAGCATTAGTTTCAAATTGTTTCATGCTAATAGAACCAGCTAAAGAGCTGTTTCCTACTAGCTCTAAGGATAAACTGTCATATAGATCAGTTAAAGATGATTCTAACTCCAATAGATATTATCTTAAAAGCTAATTTAAGTTTCTTTTTTAACAGTCATACAAACATATCTTTCTTTAGAACAAACAGAAACATAGAAAAAAATTTTTAAAAATTATTACCTTGGGAACAGGCTTCTGAAAAACAGTAGTAATCCATTTTCCCCCAAAAGAAATATAAAAGACTATTATAACACTGAAGCTATCATTATGTTAAAACCTAGTAATATTGGATCCCATTATACAACTCTGCAACTGACTTTTCTAAGGCTTTTTGGGGCAAGTGCAATAGTTAGATTTATGCAAATGCTACTACTGTAGGAATAAAACATAATCATATAGTTCTAGTACATAAAAGAAAACATACAAACCTTTGAGAAAGGAGGAAATACCAACTTTTATGCAAAGAAACTGCTTGGTTTAGGAAAAAAAAACACAACTATATTCTTTTCCCTGATAGGGAAGTAGTAACCCATTGGGAAAAGAAAAAAGATATAGAAGCATGAAGTATGAAATAGTATACAGAGTTTTCCAAGTCTTCAAGCAATATAGAAATCCAGCCACAACCTGACCCAGACTGTCCATAAATTTATTAGGAAGGGTGCAAGGGAACAGAATTGGAGTTTGTGTTACTGTGCTTCGTTCTCTTACCTTTTCATTTTGCAAAAGACCACATTCTCTATAAACAAAAGAATATGTTGACAGTTTTAGGCAGGAAGATAGGAGTTTTCATGTATATAGTTGCCTAACCTCCATGCTGAAAGTCATGTTTAACCATAAAGTTAGCCTTAATTAATCTTGTCAATTAAAAGTTATATATATTACAATACAGTTTTATCCCCAAGTTCATGCAAATAAAGTATTTTCATGCAGCATTAGTTTCATGCAAAAAGTGAACTATGAGTAAAACCGCTTATCATTAAAAGTACATGATCAAACTTGCTTTAATATCAGAATTGAAAAAGACCACAAAATTTAAACCTTACCTTTAAAATATCCACCATAAATTGATTCTCCACCTTTTCCATTACCTGCAAATAATGACCTACATTAAATTATAATAAAAATCAACATACTAATACATATAATTTGTATGGTTCAATTTGCTTTAGGAGGTAACAAGTAGTAACTGTAGCAGATAATCAAAATTCTAAGGATCCTCAATTAATCTCATCTTTAAAATATAAGTAAATCCTATTAGAAAAAATGCTACTTAAAAAATGGTCTCCGTAACCTATTTGCTTCAAACAGTAATGACACCAACAAAACTCTAGAATAGACAGACAGTACCCTGACATTTGTTATAAGAGAATTCACCAAGTTATTATATTACTAAAATTGTATAAAAACAAAATGTCTTAGGTTTTTGTTTTTTCCAAGCATTATTGGTCTACAACATTCATTCACCTAAGAACTATTCATGGATCACTTAATATTTACATCATACTAAGTGATATAATATTTACAATTAAAATAGTGAATGAGATACTTTAGAAACTGATAGATGAAATTATAAAGAAAATAACTTTTAGCTCTACCTTCACTGAAGTCCCCGCCCTGAATCATGAAGTTTTTAACCACACGATGGAATGTAGAACCTTTATAACATAACTTCTTCCCAGTTGTTTTCCCAAGGCCTTTCTCCCCTGGAAAAAAAAAGAAAGGAAGTTTAGCTACAAACATATCCTTCCATGAAAAGTACTGTCCAGTTAATCCTGTATCAATTCCTCCTACATGATGTGAGAGATACAAGTAGACAGTGTGATTGATAATTTAACACACTGACGCAAATACAAAGCAGCATGTAAATGTTAAATTATGTCTAACAGGCTACATGCTATCTAAGAAAAAAAAGATTAGACAAGGTTAACACTCCAGTAAAGAATATATTCAAAGAGTTGGTGCAAATTTGTGTGTGTGTGTAACTACCTATGGATTTAAAATTTTCAATTTGAAAAAAATAAGATAAAATTTTCAATTTGTTTTTTCTATGTTTAAAGTAACATTGTAAATGTTTTCCTCTCCAACTTTTCTACTTATTTAAAATATAAATCCAGGGCCTCCCTGGTGGTACAAGGGGTTGAGTCGCAACCTATGAAACTGACCGCCGCCGCTGAAGCACAAGTTTGATCCCCGGCCAGGGAGCAACCCACATGGCGCAGCAGACCTCTCCTGACTCGCCTGCTGCTCCCCTCAGCACTCTGTCATTCTGCCTGTTCTGTTCCCAGCTCTGTCTCTGGTGAATCCTCTCACCCTCTATACCTCTGGCCTGTACCCCCGTTCTTGTATGCATAAATAAATAAATCTTTAAAAAAAATATATAAATGCAATTAGATAAAGAATTTCATTATGTTCTGCCTTTCCATCTTTTAGTTCTAAATTTCTTGTGAAGCCTGGAATGTGAAATTTGTTCGAAGTAATGAAATTTGTAAAATTCTACCAAAACAAATCAGTTTTGATAGCTACTATGTAATAAATTACACTGTACAGAGATTTCATTACATATACTTGCACTTACTATTTCATTTTTAAGACCATTTCCTTCTCCTCTTATTCCTTTAAGAAATCCTTCACTGATTTCATATCAGTGAAAATTGCTTTTTACTTGCTATGCTCATTTTACAGTCCATTACTCTTTTTTTTTTTTTTTTTTTTGGTGGGACTCTCTCCGAAGGCCGGGGAACCAACAGGGCGAACAGGGCGCTGCAGAGGCCCACTGCACCACCAGGGGAGGCCCTACAGTCCATTACTCTTAAAGGAAAATATCTACTCTGTTAAATCGAAGTAAAAGTATAAACCTGGACTTTTCATTAGAAATAATCTCATAATTCACTTACCTGAGCATAGGCAAAGGAAGTTTTTGCATGTTTTTGGACATATGTCTGAGAAGAGCTGAAACATAATGCGACCAACTGAAATAAAACAGATGGGGAAAAAAAGGTAAGCAAGTTTATTAAATATATCACATTTTAAATGGGAGAAATAAATAGAATTAACAAACTGGGTAGTTCAATTTTCTAATTCATTTTAATTTTTTGAAAGATTTAACAGGCTAGAATTTAACTGGGCAATCACTGGCCAACTAACAAGTAGAACAAGAGCTCTACTCTATTTGCACTATCCACAATTAAAACTCAATTACATGAGAACAGAAAGAGAAAAGGTTATGGTTTTAAAACAAACAAGCAAGCAGACCAAAACCAAACTCCCTACAGTAAACAAAAATGACAAAGACCAACCCTGCAAATTCTACTTAACTAAGCCATAGAAAAATGTTTCACAAACTTTTTAGTCTCAGAACTCCTTCAAACTCTTAAATATTATTGCTTTTTAAATGTGTGTTGTATCTCAAAGTAAAAATCAAAATCAACAAGCAACTATAAACCAGAGACATACTACAGGGGTGGGAGGGGGTGTGTGTGGAGGGAGAGGCAGGGAAAGGAAGGACTAGAATCAAAATAAGGCGGGGATGCAATTGTATGGGGAATATAACCAAAATGAAAATGCATACATTGTGCAAAGATGAAAAAAGATATAAGAATTATATAAAATAAAATATTAAAAAAATGTGTTGTATCTACTGCTATTTACTGTATTATAAATTAAAACCCAGAAATTTTTAAAACACAATACACATGTTCCATCAGCAGTCAGAGCAGTAACATCATTACATTATCATTGTAGGTTTTGGAAACTCAGCTTATGAATGAGAGAGCAAAAGGCAAATCATACTATTATTATAAGTTTTGACTATGCACATCCCTGAAAGGGTTTCAAAAAAAAAACAAGAAATGGGGTTTTGATTTACAATCAATTTCCTGAGTCCCTTTCCCCTTATTCTACAAAAGCTTTTCTATTATGAACATTTTTTTTTACTCAAAGTGACAATTTTTTAAAAAAGTTATTTAACTGTGGGTCAAGCGTTCAGTAGATGAAAAATGACTTGATTAACTAAGATCACTAAACTATTTTATCATATCACTAAGATTTTAATTTACTCCTGTTCATGTCAGTCAGTTCCTTTGAGGACCAAGATACTGAGTAATATACATCCTTAAGGAATAAAATGTGCGAAAATTTCATTCTTTAAGACTTTATTATGCCAACACTTTTTGCCTATAGCTTTGGATTGTGAAACAATTTCAAAACCTTCTAAGCTGATCATCATATTTAAGGGAAAGAAGAAAAAGTTAAGGGAAAAAGCAAAGGGGAGAATCTAGTCATTTCAGAATTTTTATCTTTTTAGATTTTTTTTTTTTTAAAAAAAGATTTATCCATTTATTTATACCAGCACTGGGTACAGTCAGAAGCACGGGAGGGTGAGAGAATTCACAGAGCCAGAGGGGAGGGCAGAGCAGGCAGACTGATGAAGTACACTGCTGAAGGGAGCAGCGGGGCAGGAGAGGTCTGCGCGCCATGTGGGACCCTCAACAGGCAGCCGGGGATCAAACCAGCGCTGCAGAGGCTGTGGGCAGCTCCGCAACCCAGCGCTCAACCACTGCGCCACTGGGGAGGCCCTAAATTTTTTTTTTTGAACAATATTTGCTTCCCCCCACCCCCTCAAGTTGAGTCCCCATAGAGTTTCCTTCCCCAAGGCACCCATGCACCACCACCACAGTCCCCTGTCCTCCTCCCTCCCTCTGATGCCTCTCCCTCCTCCTCCCCTGCATTGTCTCTGATTTATAATTGTTTTTGCTTTGTTGTGTTTTGTACTGTTATTTTTTTTTTTTACACTTATGTCTTATTTGGTTCACCTATATTCCTGTTATAAGTGAAACCATCCGATATTTTTCTTTTTCCTTCTGGCTTATTTCACTGAGCATAATCCCTTCTAGCTCCATCTACATTGCTGCGAATGGCATGAGTTTATCTTTTTTTGATTGCTGAATAATATTCCATTGTGTGTATATGCCACATCTTCTTGATCCAGTCATCTATTTTGGGGTATTTGGGTTGTTTCCAGGTTTTACCTATTGTAAATAGTGCTGCAATAAACATAGGTGTACAAGTGTTCTTTTGAATCAGTGTTTTTGTGTCATTTGGGTAGATCCCTAGGAGTGGAATTGCTGGGTTGTATGGTAGCTCCATTTTTAGTAGACTGAGGAACCTCCAGACAGTTTTCCATAGTGGTTAGACCAGTTTGCACTCCCACCAGCAATGTAGGAGAGTTCCTTTTTCACCACTTCCTCGCCAACATTTGTTGTTGCTTGTTTATTCCATATGTGCCATTCTTACTGGTGTAAGGTGGTACCCCAGTGTGGTTTGATTTGCATTTCTTTAATTATAAGGGATGTGGAACATTTTTTCATATGCCTGTTGGCCATTTGCATTTCCTCTTTGGAGAAAAGTCTTTTAAGTTCTTCTGCCCATTTCTTGACTGGATTGTTTATTTTGTTTTTGTTGAGCCATATGAGGTAAAACACTACAAGACATACATTTCAAAAACATCTTTAAAGACTCATCACCCAAAGCAGTGATAGTGAAGGCAAAGATAAACACCTGGTAGTACATCAAACTGAAAGCTTCTGTACAGCCAAAGGGAGGCCCTAGAACATACACTTTTATTTTTGAAAGTCAAAATAGAAAATATTCTGAAGATATAATCTTTAAAGTTACCTACGGAAGACTGGTAGTGAATTTGCATAACAGAAGATTCTCTGGCTCCCAAAATGATGGAGAAAATGAGTGTGACAGGGCCTCCTTGGTGGTACAGGCGGTTGAGCACCGCACTGTGAAGCTGTCCGCAGCCTCTGCAGCATGAGTTCGATCCCAGATGGCTGGAGAGAATCCCACATGGCGAAGCAGACTTCTCCTGTCTCGCCCGCTGCTCCCCTCAGCAGTGTATTTCATCAGTCTGCCTGTTTTGTTCCCTGCTCTGTTTCTGGTGAATCCTCTCACCCTCCCACGCATCTGGCCTAACCCCGGTTCTTGTATAAAAATAAATAAATCTTAAAAAAAAAAAAGTGTGACAGCAATATCATTTCCCAACAGTAAATGCCTGATTCTCCTATAATGTGGTAAACTTTGCTGAAGCCTCTCTGGAAACTAATACTGCTTTTGAGTGAAGAAATATTTGTAATTATATGAACAAGAGACACTCTATGGGGGGTGGGGAGAGGAGGGATTGGGGTCAAAATAAGGGGAGTGCAATTGCATGGGGAATATAAAAATAAAATTTATTTGTGAAAAAAAGAAATATTTGTAATTTAACAAACACTGCTTACAGTTTAGTGGGATTTAGTATCTTTTACAATCAGTCAGTATTACTATTATGTTAACAAATACACTGAAAATGGTTTGTGTAAGCATCAGTAAATGATGTTTATAGGGTTAAAAAATACATAGCTAAGGGGGCCTCCCTGCTGGAGCAAGGGGTTGAGCACTGCACTGTGAAGCTGTCCGTAGCCTCTGCAGCATGAGTTTGATCCCCAGCCAGCCAGGGAGCAACCCACATGGCGAAGCAGACCTCTCCTGTGTTGCCCGCTGCTCCCCTCAGCAGTGTATTTCAGTGGATCTGCCTGTTCTGCTTCCCATTCTGTCTCTGGTGAATACTCTCACACTCTGTACCTCTGGCCTGTACCCAGCTCTTATATGCATAAATAAATCTTTTTAAAAAATCTTTAAATAAATAAATCTTTAAAAAAATACATAGCTAAGGACAAAATTGACAGAGAGAAGAATGACTTCTGACTTTAATCCTAACATACCTACATGTAGATCCTTAATAATAATTAAAACAGGAGAATGATATGAGATTAATCAGTCATTGATCAACAAACACATTTTTAACTGGCTGCAGACAGAAGTCTGTGATGTTGTAGATTCTGATTTAGCCACTAGGTGGCAGGAATAAAATTAACAAATACTCAGAATCTGGATAAAATCAAACATCACCTTTCAGAAACAGACTGGAATTGCATGTGCAATGGTGAAAAATGAGTCATCATATCTTGAACATAAATATATGATAATTGGTAAAGTAAACACTGGTTAGAAAAAATATTGTAGGAGGTGATACACTATAGAAGACACATATCACTGTACAATTACAAGTAAGGGATGAGGGTAAGAGCAAAGACAGGAAGAGATTATACTGGGTAGGCAGAGAGCAAGATCTAAAAGGGACGTAAGAGATGGGTGCAACAACTCAAGAAAATTGGGTCATCTACTCAAATACTACTTACTGAGATTCTCTCTAAGTGTCAGGTTTTCCAAGACACTGCCATTTTGAGGAGCTCATATCTTAGCTGGGAATGGTAGACTTATACTGCTACTAAAGTGATGATGCATCAGTGATATGAACAAAGTGCACTTATATCTAACCTAGGCCTGATGTGTGTGAGGGCAGGGAAATAATGACCATATCTGTTGCACATGCCATTCTATTTCCACTGATTTGTACTATACCTGGTACAGAGTAAGTGTTCAATAAACATTTGAACAATAATAATATCAGCAATAAAAGCACTATAAATGATTATTCAAAGATAGAGATTAGTAAAATACTTTCATAATTGAAGGAATACCTAAGAAATAAAGACCAAACTACTCACTATATACCAGCACAAGTTGTTACAAGTGGAACAACATCAAGACATGGCTTAATAAAACCTATTTATTTTCAAAGATATAAAGAAAAAGAATTTCCTTCTAGCATCCAGGCAGCTGACATATGTCACCCACAAAAAATAAAAAATCAGGCTGGCTTCAGATACCTCAGATTAGAAACTGGAGACCACAGAGCATTGCTACCACAGAAAATGAACCAATATATGGCTAATCAAATATTGTATTTTATCCTGAAAATTCTATTTGAAATTTAACTCTGAGGTATGACTCAAAGAGTTAATGAGGAAAAGCTTGTAGGAAAAAAGTGGCAATCCATTACAACACAGAATTAAACCTAAATAACTATAGTAATTATAATTGTAAGATAAAAATGTTATACTATTAAGAAATGAAGTACCATAATGGTAAATTTTTTACTATTCTTAGATACTTTAAAAAATATTCCTTTTCTTTTGAATAGATAACATTTCCATGATTCAAATCAAACAGTGGAAAAAGTAAAGAATGAGAAGTGTTGTTGCAACTCCCATCAACAGATAAATCACTTTCATTAACTTCATGTGTATGTGTTCAGTTTTTTAACACAAACGAGCAAATATGATACATTTTTTAAAGATTTATTTTATTTATTTATGCAAACAAGAACTGTAGGCCAAAGGTGGGGAGTGGGATGAGAGGATTCACCAGAGACAGAGTGGGGAACAGAACAGGCAGACTGACTGAAATACACTGCTGAGGGGAGCAGCAGGGGAGACAGGACAGGTCTACTGCGCCATGTGAGTTAGCTCACTGGCTGGGGATTGAACTCATGCTGCAGATAGCTTCATAGTGCTGAGACTTAACCCCTTGCGCCATCAGGGAGGCCCCCATTGATACATTTTTTAAGTAGCATATATGCCATATCATACTTGCTTTATTCACTTAATGGATATTTTTTTATGTCTGCAGTGTAAAGCTAAATTAAACTGGAGGGAGTGAGAAGGTAATCACAGTATTATTAAAAACCAAGGAAGGGGCTGAGTCAGTGAAAGTACATCTCATATTTCATAATGGGGCCAACAGGTAGACTTTGCTAAAGTAGATAAAAGAGGAAATTACAAGTTTTACGCACACTTAAACATGGAATCACCCATGAAACAAAAATATATTCAGCATCTTTCAAATTACTGTAGTAGAGCAACCCATAGTAAAAAGATATAAAACAAAGGAAATAGCAAGAAAACAAATAAGATATAAAATAAAGTAAAACCCAAAATGACTTTTTAGCTACAGGGGCATATAAAGTTTTTTTCATGACATGTAAATCAACACCCAGCTAAATATCCTGCAGAGTGTGCAAGCAAAAATTCAAAAGAATTTACTGGCTCATGTAGTTAGTAGCATAGAGCAAAGAATCAAAAAGTTGTAGGAACTAGGATGGCAGAGAACGAGGTCAGATCTTAGAGCTGCTAGGTTTCACAAGGCAAAAAATATCCCAATTTTTGCCCTAAACATCTTTACCCCAATCAATGCATACAGCCTCAGATATTTTCATAAATGAATATGACTAAAGAGAAATTAGTCACTCAACTAAAAAGATAAAAAAAGCAATAAGCAAACCTAAGGAAATTATAAGAAGGTTTTAATAAAAATGAAAGTGGAAAATTAAAAATAAGAATACAGAAAAGTATTAGACTGGATACATCAATCCCAAAGATAGTTCTTTTCAGGGGAAAACAAAATAAAAGAATACTAAAACTCAAGAAAAAGAAGTATAAGAAAGCATGGATTCTAACTCCATGCTGATATAGACTTAAAAACAGGTCTAGGAAAGAAACTAAAATGCTGTTAAGTAACCATCCAAAAGAATGACATCAACTAATTCTTAAGATAAGCAAAATAAATTGAAATCAAAGCCTGAGAATGAAGATATAAAACAAAATACTCTATATATCAATCTTATTTTTAAACAGACACTATTACTTAGGAAATCTATTAATATAAATTATCAAGTGAAGGAAAAACTGTAAGCATTTAATGAAAGCCAACATTCATCCCTTAACCTAATACATATGCTCAGACACCTTGAAATCAACAGCCAGCATTACACTTAATGGTGGAACACTTGTATAACATTAAAGTAAGGAACAACTCAAAAGTGCTTGTTAGCATTACTGCTATTTAATGTTGTTCTAGAAATTCTAGCCTATACAGTAGACAAGAGAACAATATGAGAAGCATTTATCAAATTAAAAAGCAAATTTATCATTATTTGAAAGATATGCCATACACCTAGAAAACCTAAAGGAACTGAAATATTAATAGGGACATTGAAATTCTTGATCTAGATCTATAAGAACTAGTCAGAAAAAAATCATCCTTAATAGCAACAACAAAAAAAAGCACTCCAGTTACTTAGCTGTGTGCTGGACCCATAAAAAGAAAATTACACAATGTGAGAGTCATAAAGGCAACCTGAATAAAAGGATATATCCTATTCTTAGGAAGACTCAAATGTGTCAAATTTTTCAAACATAACCTATATTCATTTAAGTTTCTACTCTAGCAAAATAACTAAGGGGACTTATAATAAATGAAATTAACAAGATGATCCTGAAGGTTATCTGAATGAAAATGCAATCCCCCATGCTCAAACTTTCATATTAAAAACTTAAATCTATGAAGGTGCTTTGCTACATTTACTTTATTTTGCTCTTGCAAACTCAGAGTAAAAGGCATTATGACACTTCACCCTGATTACTTCAGCATATATGTGGCTAAAAATTTATATTCTACTTAATTCCAGTATCATTATCATACCCACGAAATAGAATAGTGATTAACAGTATAGTTTAACACATAGTCCATATTCAAATTTACCCAACTGTCTCCACAATGCCCTTGATAACATTTTTTTTAATGTGGGAATCTAATCAAGGATTATGTATTAGTTTGGTTGTCACACTTTGGTTTCTTTTAATCCAAAACAGTCTGTCTCCATCTCTATCCCTTTTTTGCACCCATAAGGAAACACAGCTGTCTGATCCATTACTGGTGATGCTAAAATATTAGCCAGTTCTCTCAGTTGTAAAGGTACTCCCCAATCCTTTTTAAATAATCAATGGGATGTTACTTTGAAAATGTGCTTATCAAGTTCCGTAACAACTTTTAATCCAATGGTTTCGCTGTTGAGTATCCCTTCCTGAATCACTTATTATACTGAGGGTTGTGAAATCACTCTTCTAATCCCATCATTTCATCTGTATTGATCACGTTTGAATTATTCTGTCAAGAGCTTCACCCATCCACCCCACATTAAGATTGACAGAGTAAAAAAGACAAAGATCTTGGGTTCCTAACATTATTAGCCCTGCCTCTCAAGAAGATGTGCTAGAAAAAAGTAAAATTTATGCTTTAAGCCATTGTTATTTAGTGTTTATGTGAGCAACCAACACTATCATATAATTTAACTGATACAGATACTTTCATGTGTGGTAAGCTTTACAGCCACGAAAATTATATAAAGCTTATGTATATAAAGTAACAATATAAAACTTAATTTAATGAAATGGGAAAATGTCCAGAACATTCTCTATAGTTAAAAAAAAAAAAAAGGGCAGGCCACAAAATAGTGTGTTGCATGATACTATTTTTTAAAACGTGTATGTACAGGTGCAAAAATTCAGGTAAGATATTCAGAAACGATTAGTAATCATCTCTGCATGGCAGGATTTTAAGGCAGATTTATGTTTTAATAAATATTTTTATAATGAGCACATACTAAATAAGTTCTTTTCAACTTAAAACAACCAAACAGATGCAACGAGAGTTTGGGTCATAGTTTAGAATTTGCAAACTAACTATGTATTGGTCATAATCCTTTCTTTCCCTAATATTCATAATATTCCTTTCTGTCCCTAATATTCCCTACTATCTATACCAAATATTAAATGTTGAAAAATCATCTTTAAATTGGTGGTTTGGTACTTAGAAAGCACGCTCTAATAGAAACAGTGTTTATAAATGTGGTTCACTTCTGGGAACAAGCAAAAAAGCTTACCTGTTTCATAATACCAATGTGATTAATCAAACAACTAATACTAGCCAAAATTCTAGGAAGGACGGAAGAAGCAAAAGCTGAATTTTTCATCCCTTTCTGTAAAAAATGATAATGGGGCCTCCCCGGTGGCGCAGCGGTTGAGCGCTGGGTTGCGAAGCTGCCCGCAGCCTCTGCAGCGCCAGTTAGATCCCCAGCTGCTCCCCAGCCAGCGGAGGAGGGTCCCGCAGACCTCTCCTGCCGCCCCCCTGCTCCCCTTAGCGGTGTACTTCAGTCCTTCTGCCTGCTCTGCTCCCTGCTCTGGCTCTGGTGGGTTCTCTCGCCCTCCCGAGCTTCTGACTGTGTGCCCAGTGCTTGTATAAACAAACAAACAAACAAACAAATACATAATCTTTAAAAAAAATTATAATGGAAGATAGTATGATAAATAAGTTTTTATGTAAGAATTTCCTATTGTCATATCTATCCCCTTTCCTATCTTAGTTCCACTCTTAGGTCAAGGAGTATTCTAATGAGATTCTAACGCAGCAGACCCTTCAAACCTGACCTGTTCTTCAAGGAGCTTCACAATACTAAACCCTAGCTTTTGTACTGCAGTCATGATATAACTGTAAGAGAAAACCTGGGTTAGAGCTCTGCCTCTGTCAATGACAAAAAGTTTGTCTGCATAATAATCTTAATCTGAAAACTCCTTAATTTGACGAAGTGCTCATGCAATAATTAAACTTAAACAGTGCCAGATACTAGGTTTGCTGTTTTGCAAATGTAGCTTACTCTACAATAACAAAACAGAATTTTAAGAAACACTGCCATTCTCAAAAATCACATATAAAATAACTGTTTCCCAACCCAAATGCCCCAAAATAGATGACCGGATCAAGAAGATGTGGTACATATACACAATGGAATATTACTCGGCAATCAAAAAAGATAAACACATGCAGTTTGCAGCAACATGGATGGAGCTAGAAGGGATCATGCTCAGCGAAATAAGTCACAAAGGAAAAGAAAAATACCGGATGGTCTCACTCATAGCAGGAATTTAGAAAACCTAAATAGGAGACCAGGAAAAAGACTAATCAATGCAAAGTAATAATCAAAATCAACAAGCAACTATAAACCAGAGACACGCTATGGTGGGAGGAGATTAGGGAGGGGCAGGGAGAGGAAGAACTAGAGTCAAAATAAGGGGGGGGGTACAATTTTATGGGGAATATAACCAAAATGAAAATGCATACATTGTACAAAGATGAAAAATGATGTTAAGAATTATATAAAATATTTAAAAAAAAATAACTTTCCATCGGAAAATGGGAGTTGGGGCCAGAGACTTTCATTTTGCAGTAATAATTTTTTCTTTAGCAGCATCAATAATAAATGCATGTTTTTAGCTGAAAGAGTAAATTATAAAACTTACACATCACTGAGGAAATCCTAATATGACACATTTTATTTAGACCTACTTTCCCAGTGCTATCATTAATGTAATACTTTTTGTGGTAAATTACTGTTAAAACTAAAATACTCAGGGCCTCCCCGGTGGCGCAGTGGTTGAGCGCTGGGTTGCGAAGCTGCCTGCGGCCTCTGCAGCAACGGTTCAATACCCAGCTGCTCCCCGGCCACTGGAGGAGGGTCCCGCATGGTGCGCAGACCTCTCCTGCTGCCCGCTGCTCCCCTCAGCAGTGTACTTAGGTCCTTCTGCCTGCTCTGCTCCCTGCTGTGGCTCTGGTGAATTCTCTCACCTTCCCACGCTTCTGACTGTACCCAGTGCTTGTATAAACAAAACAAATAAATAAATAAAACAATAAAGTCAATCATTCAATCTACATTTATTAAAAAAAAAAAAAAACTAAAATACTCGGAAGAGCAGTGCTGTTCAACTAGCCCCTTCCATATCACTTGTTCCCCGCTTTGCTGATTGGTAACACAAATAGCAGTGTCATTAAAATCATGCTCCCTAATCCATCCCATTAAATGCATACTACAAAAACACAACCTGTAAGAAAATTGTACTGTTTATTTATTCTTCCCAGTAAACTTATTATGTAGGCAATTCTACTTACTGTATAATTATCTAAAAAGTGAAGAAGTCATTTAATTAATGCAGGTCACTGTATCCAGTCACTCTTCATAAGCTTATGACGCAGGGTAAGACTGAGATGGAAGAAGCATTTCTTCTGTTCCTCCAGTACAAGTCAGATCCCATATGCCCCTCACTCTTTCTCTCTCCCCAAGGATTAGTCTATCTTGAGTGAGTCTGAAGTTTACAGGATAAAATTTTCAATATTAGCAAATGTGGCCATACTGCTATCTTTAGAACCACATTAAGATAAAATTGTATAGTACATTTCCATGTTACAAAGATGTCAAGAAGCTTTTGTCCAAGATCACAAGTAGTACTCAAACATTTCTCTGCCTCTTTACTTAAAACTAACTTACTGGTATCACTTCTAAATACTTCGCACTGTTCAATTTACTAAGGATACATTTTCAATTCTGTTTCTTGGATGTATGTGAATTGTAAGCAGTAAACTCACTCATTTCAACTACATCCGCATTTTTATCTATTTTGATAAATTGTGAAGATTTTATGATATTACTGAGGCCCACATAAAGAAAAATTCCAAAATCAAGCATTTCTTTAAATAAACACCCTGGTCAATACTTTTGAAATCCATCTTTAAGCCTTAGACAAATACAATGTGAGTAACATTCTATTTTAAAATGGAAGAGGGGGTGTAGTCCTCTAGAGTGCCCAAGTCATAAAAGAAAAAAGGAGTATCTAAAAACAGGATAGAGAAACATGACAGCTGAATATATCATCTGATGCGAGACTATATTTTGTATTGGAAGGATAAAGAATGCTTTAATTGACTTTTTAGGCCAAAACACAAAAGTAGATTAGAGACAGTAGATTAAAAGTATTCTACCAGGACCTCCCTGGTGGCGCAGGGGTTAAAAACACAGCTCTATCATCCCCAACCAGGGAGAGAACTCACATGGCATGGTGCAGCAGGCCGTTTGTCCCTCTCACCAGCTGCTCCCCTCAGCAGTGTATTTTAGTAGATCTGCCTTTTGTGCTCCCCACTCTGTTTCTGGTGAGTCCTCTCACCCCCCATACCTCTGGCCTGCACCCCTGTTATTATATGCATAAATAAATCTTTAAAAAAAAGGTATTCCACCAATGTAAATTTATGTTGACAACTGCATTGTAATTACATAAGACAATATCCCTATTCTTAAACACACAATGAGAGATTCAGGGGTAGCATGACATGATATAAGTAATTTATCCTTGAATGGTTCAGAAATGGTATATATGTGCAGAAAGAGATTAATAAGTAAGTGGTATAAAATGCAAATAAGGTGACTCTGGGTAAAAGATACATGGGCAATTTTTTTTACTGCTTTTATTTTTCAAGTTTTTTATTATAATAATTTGGGGATTACATTTTTATTACTCCATATGTACGTGTTCCACTTACCCTCCACCCAACCACCCGTGCCAGTGCCCTATCCACTTCCTTGTCCCATTCCCACCTCCCTCCCCACTTTCCTTCTGACAACCAGTAAATTATTTTTATTCTAAGCCCAAGACTTGGTTTTGCTATATTTTGGTTTAGACTTGGTTTTCTACTTACTTATATTACAAAGACAAGTAAACTATCCGATATCTTTCACTTCATTTCATTTGCCATAATCCCTTCATCCATCAGTTTTGCCCCCAAGGGTAGTATTTCATCTTTTTAAATAACTGTGTAGTATTCCATTGCGTATATAGTCCACAATTTCTTTATCCATTCATTTGTTGATGGGCACAGGTGAGTTCCATGACTTGGCAACTGTGGACAGTTCTGCTATGAACACAGGAGTCTTTTCATATTTTGCAGGTAAACACGAAGTGTGATACCTCTGTTTTTCTTCTTTTCTCTTAGAATTGCTTTAACTATTCAGGGCTACTTTTCAACTATAAATGTTAAATTATATCCAATTTAAAAGTCTGCAGATAAAGCCCAGTGTTTGAGTTCTGTTGTGTCTACGACATCAGTTCTCAAATTTTTTGGCTCAAACCTTGTACTCTAATTCTTAACAACTGTTACAGACACTTAAGGTTGTTTAAATGGGTTATATTTACTGACATTTATATCACATTAGAAATTAAAACAGAAATTTTAAGAAATACTAATTCATTTCAAAATAAACTCATTGCATGTTAACATCAGTTTTTAATAATTTATTTTAAAAAATGAACAAAAAATTTAATGAGATCAGAATCACTGTTTTACATTTTTGCACATGTGACATAACGTCTGACATAGTATTTCTTTCCTTTCTATCTCCTGCATTCAGTCTATCATCATATCATGTAGCCCAAAGAAAACAATACTGTATACCACTGACAGAAGAGTAGTAGAAAAAAAAAAGGAATTTGACCCAACAGGTCTCATTTAAAGCCCCTCACAATTTGCAAACAGAAGGACTATACTACTGGGTTGTTGGAAAAGTCATGACTTTTCCAGCAACCCAATATTATTCTGTTATAATGTAGTACATTACAATTTATTTATTTTAAAACAATTTACATAGACATCCTGATATAAAGAACTCGTGAATTTTAAAGTTATCTTTAATGTAGAAAGATAGTCCCACAAGGAGGGCAATAAAAGGCTATCTTCCAGAGGTAGCTACTAAAAGCGCTTTTGTTATCTTTAATCAATCAGAGGCCTTATAATTAGCAAGAAAAATGTTAGAACTGAGTTTTATTGGTAAATTAGTGGTATTAAGACCAATCAGACTGAATAAAAACATTCGGGGATATGCCATACCCTTGCACTAACAAAACATATGAATGTGGAGAGGTACCCTTTAGCGACTAGGGAGTAGAAGTTGAGGCTGGGTCGGCAATAAGTGCTAGGTCTAGTTCTGATTCGGGAGTATTCTAGTATCCAATACTAAAAGATCCATGTGACAATTTTCAAGAGTAGGAATCGTTCACATAAGTAGTCAGAACAATGAAAAGACCAGAATTGGGACTTCATCAAACTTACAGAACTGGTTGTATGACTTAGAGGTATGTCAAACTTGCTTGCTAACAAGCATGTGTGGCAAAATATGATTGGCTCTTGCTACATTTTGGTAGCAAGACTGTGTCAAAGGCTATCTACAAACCTTAACTACCTTATTGGGAGTTTCAGTATCTACTAAAATGTAAAACCTCATGGCCATTCTTGAATAAAGCGACTTAAATCCATTTGCAATAGATAGCTAAAACCTGGTCCAATGGGTTCGAAGACACCAGTTCTTGGTACAATGATCTGAATAAAGCAGCAAGGAAAAGGCAAGGTCTTAAGGCACCTAAGGAGGAAAAAACAAGATTTCTATTTCCTAACTACTCTGGGAGGTCTTCAGTTTAATCAATCATTAACAACTCTTGAAAATTAAATGTAACTGAAGAAGAGAAAGCCTACCTGTCAGAAAATGAACTGTCAATGAAGATCTCATATCTATACTTTCAAAATGGGTATCATTTTTCATATAAAATGTTAATACTTTAAAAAAAAAACATGAATGTGGGCCTCCCCTGGTGGCACAGGTGGTTGAACGCAGCGCTGTGAAGCTGTCCGCAACCTCTGCAGCGCTGGTTCGATCCCACATGGCGCGGCAGACCTCTCCTGTCTCGCCCGCTGCTCCCCTCAGCAGTGTATTTCAACAGTCTGCCTGTTCTGTCCCCCACTCTCTCTCTGGTGAATACTCTCACCCTCCCGCGCATCTGGCCTGTACCCCAGTTCTTGTATAAATAAATAAATAAATCTTTAAAAAAATAAAATAAAAAAAGAACGTATTTTAAAGACAAAAAAGATCAACTAATTTCTACCAGTTAACATCTTTAAAAATTTTGTAAGAAATTCTGAGGTCAGTCAAGACAGAGTAAATATGTTCTTTCTCACTGAATGCAACTCAAACCTCTTAAATAGAAAGCACAGAACAATCATCTAAAGACTGAAAAATAAATGGTAGCAGGCAGACTGGGAAACTGAGTCAGAACACAAGCCCATCAAATTGTTTATGAATTTCCCATTTGGTTTTTCCTCCCATACGCAGAGTCAAAAGCAATCTGAAACCTGCATGTGCAAACCCTCTGTATCATCTAGGAAGCAGAGGGCTTCTACAGGTCAGAGTAAATGGGGAAAACCTCAATCTCTGTTTCATTTTTTCCCATTCTCTCCCGTCCTAGTCCCTAAGCAATTCTACAGTGGCAGATGCAAGTGACAGCCATGGGAGCAGGCAAGCACATAAAACTGTAAAAGAGAGGCACCCTTTTGTCTGAGCAGGGGAACTATGGGCATGAAGATCCATAGTGCTTTTTCTCTCTATCTTCTTGCCTCTTACTCTCAGAGACAAAGTCACAGAGAACAGTAGAGGAAGGAAACTAAAACCTTGGTTTTCTACAAAGGACTGGACCAGGAATGGGAACCCTTAGGGCCAGAATGTGTTGGGAAGATCTCAGCAAAGAGGGAACTCAAGTAAACAATCCCATAGTTGTATATGAATTCCTGGGCTAATTCACACATGTATGAATCTAACCCCAGAAGGCAAAGGGTGGGGTAGGAACTTGCAGCTGAACCTAACAGGGCTAACCACTGAATATAACAGCATCAACAATAAAACAGTCAACATTTCTCCGGGAGTTAAACTAGATACAGAACTATATTACATCAATACAGAAAATACATAAATTCCAACATCTGCCAACATTTTATGAACCAGAAAAATCTCATAAAGGAAAAGATGGCATCTCTGCAGTGATGCAGATACTGAAATGGGGTGAGGGGTGGGGGAACAACAGAAGAAAAATATATATTAAATATATAAATCATGAATTGTATTAAATGTAAATAGTCTGAACACATCAATTAAGAGACAAAGACTGTGACAATGGATAGATGCAAGACCCATCTATTTCCTGTCTGTAAGAATCATACTTTACGTATACTAGCAGAGATGTTAAAAGTAAAAGAATGGAAATTTCACTTTCCATGTGAGCAGTAATAAAGTTTATAACACTAGTGAGAAAGCTAGAATAACTATATTCCTGTCAACAATACAGGTTTCACAGAAATAAAAATTACCAGGAACAAAAGAGGTGATAATACATTATATAATGATAAAGGCACTAATACACTAAGAAGACATGCTCCTAAAATGTGTGTGTACCCACCTAACAAAAGAACTTCAAAGTAAGCAAAAAATAACAGAACTAAAAAGAGAAATAAATCCAAAATAATAAAAGTGGAAGACTTCAATACTCTTCTCTTGGTAATCAATAAAGCAAGTAGACAGAAAATTAGCCATTATAGAAGACATGAATAACACTGTTAGCCAACTGGATCTAACTGACATTTATAGAACACTCTACACAAAAACAGCTGAATATACTTTCTTTTCAAATGCACAGTGGAAATTTTCCAAAATAAAACATAACAAACCTTAACACATTTAAAAGAACTTAAATTATAGGAAGTCTGTTCTCTGGTCATAATGGTAGAACTCATTAACAGAAAGACAATTGCAAAATAGCCAAATACTTGAAAATTAACACTTCTAAGTAATTAGAAAATACTCTGAACAGAAAAAAAAAATAAAGTATCACAATAGAGTGAATCACAGAAACTTATGGTTTCCCAGTGCATATAAACTGTTTACACTAGTTTAGCTAATAGTTTATAGTAGTCTATTAAGAGACCAAGAACATTATGTTGGGGAAATAAAGAAAGAACGTATCTTAAGTTAAAACTACTTTGTTCTAAAACATGTTAACCAGCATCTGAGCCTTCAGCAAGTTATCTTTTTGCTGGTGGAGGGTATTATAAAAAGAAACACAAAATGCAATAAAAGGAGGTGTGCTTGTCATCTGGAGGGTATTATAAAAAGAAACACAAAGTGCAATAAAAGGAGGTGTGCTTGTCATCTAAAGACCTTTAGACTTTAATACATACTTGCATTCATTTGGTGGTTTTATAATTCAAAAGTTTAGTTAATTTGGTGCTATAAAATACACAGATATCCAGTGATGGTAAAGAAAAAGAATATATACTGCATTTCACTCAACTCAGTTTTTATCAGTACTTCTTGATCTCTCATTAGTGTGGAAAGGATAGGCCCTCTTACAGGATCTTGGCTTATCAAAATAAATCAAAGATGGCACTTTACATCAAGTGAATAATTAACTATAGAAGTCAAAAGTATTATTTAAGTACTCAATGACATGTTCTAAAGGTTAAATCCCACAAAGCAGAACATATCTTACTTCAAACAACTGAAGTGATACTTAAAAGTTGTGCAAAAATCAAGTCTCTTCTAATGAAATAACACAGTAAAAAGTGCTAGAATTATTATGTGAGATTGACAAATGAAATTACCTATTATAAATGGTTCACCAATGATAATGTAAGCACATAAGCATGGAACCAATGTAAGCATTCCTTGTTTTATATGTAACACAATGTTCTCAAGAGTGCTAGTCGATCAAGATGTAGTACATATATACCATGGAATATTACTCAGCATTCAAAAAAGATAAACACATGCAATTTGCAGCAACATGGATGGCGCTGGAAGGGATCATGCTCAGCGAAATAAGCCAGAAAGAAAAAGAAAAATACCGGATGGTCTCACTCATAGCAGGAATCTAGAAAACTTAAATAAGGGACCAGGAAAATGAATATAAGAAAGTGAAAATCAAAATCAACAAAAAACTATGAACCAGAGACACTTTTTGAGGGGGGGGGGCGGGAGGGGAAGGATTGGGGTCAGAATGGGGCGTTTGCAATTGTATGGGGGAATATAAAAATAAAATTTATTATTTAAAAAAAATAAAAAAAAATAAAATCATTAAAGATCTTCAATGCAAAAAAAAAAAAAAAAAAAAGAGTGCTAGTCACTTCTACCAGAATGGTATTCAATCCTCCTGTATACAATCTTCTTGTATATTGAGGACTGAAGTTCATCCAACATTTACCAAACATATTCTGGAAATTTTTCACAATAAAAGTTATTTGTGAATCTAGGGCATTAACATGTACTAGAAAATAAGTACACAGCTACCGAACCTTTTTTTGGTCTTATTTCTATGTATCAGGAAATCTGGTTTCAGTTCTTTTAAAAAAGCATAGGCCCTGTTATCTGAAGAATGAATTCACTGTAGACTAAGGATTAAGATCCACAAAGCATCGAAATATTAAAAAGAGATTGCAACAAAATTTCTAAGATCACACCATTTCTTTGCCCAAAACCTATCTTCACATCTCAGAGTCAAAGTCCTTACTACCAACTACAAGCCATTTCCTGATACTCTCCCTCTTGTACTCCAGACACCCAGGGCTTCTTGCTTTCCTCCTAGGGGGCCCTGTATTAGTTGTTCCTCTACCAGTATGCTCTTTTCAAAGACATCTACAAGAGTCACCTCATCTCCTTCAGCCATGTGCTTAAAATGGCCTTTCCTGATCAACTCATTATCATTAAAATAGTCTCCCTACATGTCACCTTTCTTTTTTTCTTCTTGGTTTTCTGTCTTCCCCCAACAGACTATAAACAACAAGGAAGAAGAGGCCTTTCTTTTAGTCACTGCCATATCCCAGAGCCTACAACAGTAGCAGGCTCTCAATAAGAATCTGCTGAACAAGATGCTGCACAAAGACACTATATATGCCTTCCATGAAAGCTTGTCAGGGATACTAAGAAGAGCGATGAAAACAGTTCAGAATCCTGCATGATCTGCTACTTAGACTGAAACAACTCTTTAGAAGAAAACATTTTATTTTCAACAAAATGTAGGAAAGAATGGCTGCATTTCCTGAAGACAAAACATTAACGCTAAGTGCATGCACACTGCAAGTCTGTCCTTACAGGATGTTTTGGTTTATCACAGGAGACCTACACTAAGTCAGTACTGTAAGCACATAGCTGAAGGAGATGAGGTGAGTCACGAAGATGTCTTTGAAAAGACCCACGGTCCAAGAAACTGTGGCTAAAGAAACTTCAGGGAAAACGGAGGCGAGCTAATCTATGAGTGATGTACAAGCATGAGGAAGTACAGAAGAGGCCAAACCTCACCGCACAGAGCAAGACACCGAAACCGGAATTTGCAGTGTTTGGTTGGTCCCTGGAAAAAAAAGTCCTGCAAGGACTGCATCCCTTTTCTTGGCGCCAGGCGTGGTATGAACATTCAGGCAGGGGGTGCAGGAGGGCATGGAATTTGCAAAGGAGAGGCCCGGCCTCCGGGTAGGGTGGGAGTGGTGTGTCAGGGCCACTCTCCCCCCCAAAGGTTTGCGCTCAGGAGTAAGGGGAGTGTTGACTGCGCCTACCCGCTCCCAAAAAGGCTCGGGGGGGAGGGCTGATGGGGACAGACCCCTCCCCTTCCCCCAGGCAGGCCCAGGCCCAGCTGCACCCCCCAGTGTCCGGCTCACCCGGTTCCCGGTTGATCTCGATGTCGAAGTGGCACTGCGGCCGGTCCTGCGCCCCCATCTCGACCGACGCGGCGGCAAATGCTGGGAGAGAGAGGGAGGAGAGCGGTCAGGGCGGGCGCCGGGGCGGGGGCTGGGCGGGGCCCGCGCCACGGACGCCTCGCGCCGGCCCGTCGCGACAGAGCCCGGAGGCCGACCCCGGCTCCCTCCCGCCCCGGGCCTTCCGGCTCCCGAGCCGCGCGCGCCCGCCTGCGGGCGCGCTCTTCACCTGGCTGGCCTCCAGCCCGAGCGGCTCCCCGAGAGCGGAGGAGAAGGCGCCGCCACCGCGGCCGGAGCCCAACGCCGCTAACGGACCACCACCCACTCCTCCGGGCCGAGGCGCCCCGCTGCCACGCCAAATCCCGCGAGAGGCGGGACAAGTACCGCGAGAGCGCAGCCGGGAAGGGGCTGGTTAACTGCAGGGGCGCGCACACGTGGGCGTGCCCGGGGGCCCGCGGGGAGCCTCCGGCCCGCGCCCCCGTACCTGAGCGCGGCCCTTTGTGCCCCTCCCCTCTTCTTCCTGAGCCTGGGATTCTGTAGCCCCCCCCACCCCCGCCCTGCGCTGCTCCCGCTGCTCGGCTCTCCAGGGGTGGATGGTCCGCGCGCTGCGGCTGTCGCGAGGCCCCGGCTTGTCTGTGTCTGTCATGGAATTAAGCCTTAGGTCTTCGGCCTGCTTTCTCTTGCTTGGGGTGTATTTACAGCACCCCTATATTAGACCGTTTGTCCCCATCTCTTGTGAAGCCTCCTTCAAGTCCCTGGCTTTTTAAAAATCCCTTTCTTTGTCTTACTAATGAATGTAAGAGTTCTTTTTACAAAGGTTAAAAAGAATACAAATCTTTTGTTGATATAGGACCCACCCTAGGTCTTGTCTTTTCAGTGTTTTGATGGTCGCTTCTGCAAAGCATTTTTTTTTTTTTTTAGTTTGGTTGAAGTCATTTGATCGAATTTTTTTTTTTATGATTTGTGCTTTTTTCTGTGCTAAGAAAGCTCTGCCTACCCCATCTCGTAAAGAGTTTTTCTTCTTGAAGTTTATAGTCTTCGGTTTTACGTTCAAGGATCTATTAGGATTTTTCTTGATTGTGTGAGATTGAGGTTCAACCCTCTCCCTCCTCTACCCCCGCCCCATATATACAGTAGTCCCACCACTGCTTGTTAAAAAAGACTGTCTTTTGTCCATGGAATTACCTTGACTTTGTGTGGTTCTGGTTTCTGGACTCTTATTTTGTTCCACTGATCTATGTCTCTATCCTTACGCCGGTGCCACATTTATTTTTTTTTTTTTAAGATTTATTTATTTATACAAGGACTGTAGTACAGTCAGAGGCGCGAGAGGGTGAGAGAATTCACCAGAGACAGAGCAGGGAGCAGAACAGGCAGACTGATGAAATACATTGCTGAGGGGAGCAGCAGGTGAGACAGGAGAAGTCTGCCACCATGTGGGTAGCTCCCTGGCCGGGAATCGAACCAGCGCTCCAGAGGCTGCGGACAGCTGCACAGCGCTGTGCTCAACCTACTGTGCTACCTGGGAGACCCATTATTTTTAATTGTGGCAAAATATACATTATGTAAAAGTTTGGGCCTCCCGGGTGGCACAGCGGTTGAGCGCTGGGTTGCGAAGCTGCCCGCGGCCTCTGCGGCGCGGGTTCGATCCCCTGCTGCTCCCCGGCCACTGGAGGAGGGTCCCACATGGCACGAAGACCTCTCCTGCCGCCCGCTGCTCCCCTCAGCAGTGTACTTCGATCCTTCTGCCTGCTCTGCTCCCCGCTCTGGCTCTGGTGAATACTCTCACCCTCCCGCGCTTCTGACTGTACCCAGTGCATGTATAAACGCCTCTATAAAAAAAAAAAAAAAAAAAAAGTTTAAAAAAAAAGTTACACCTCAACAGTTGTTAAATGTAAAGTTCAGAGGCATTAGTACATTCATTTTCAGCCTTCACTATCCATTCACAAAACATTTTCATTTTGCAAAACAAAATGCATCCATTAAACAATAGTTCCCTATTGCCCCCCCCCAACACACACACACACACACACACACACACACACACACACACACACTCCCCAGACTCTGGCAACCACCTCTACTTTTTTCTTCTTTTATTTGTTTTACATTATTGTGGTAAGAATACATAACATGAGATCTACACTCAACAGATTTTTAAGAGTACAATAGGCACAATATTACACAGCAGATCTCTAGAATTTATTCATCTTGTCTAATTGGAATTTCATACTCATTGGTTAGCAACTCCTTTCCCCTATCGCCAGCCCGATAGCCACCTTTTTTACCTTTATGTCTGTGAGTTTGACTATTTAAGTGGAATCATGCAATACTTGTCCTTCTGTGACTACCTTATTTTACTTAGCATAATGTCCTTGAGGTTTACCCATGTCATTTTTAAGTATTATTCCAGTGTCTGTATGTATCATTTTTGTTTATTCATTCATTAGCTGATAGACACTTGGATTTCTACCTTTTGGCTACTGTGAATAATGCTGCTAGGAATACAGGTGTAAAAATAGCCCTTCGAGGCCTTTTTCAATTCTTTTGAGTATATACCTAGGTGTGGAATTATTTAATTTTTTAAAATTATTTTAATTATTTTTTTAATTATTTAATTATTTAATTTTTTAAGGAACCGCCTTACTATTTTTTTCCATAACAACTGCACTATTTTACATTTCTACTGGCATGCACAAGGGTTCCAATTTCTCAACATCCCCTCTAACACTTTTTTTTTTTAAAAAAAATCACCATCCTAGATACCACATCATTTTGATTACTGAAGCTTTATAGTAAATTTCAGTGTCAGGGTCACTTGTGTCAAGTGTGAGAGGTGCTATCAGACCCTTGGCATTTATACACCATCAGGGAAGGTGCTAGCCCTATCAGAGATAGCAGGTTGTACCTCCCTGGAGTACAATATCTTTATCAGAGCAATATTCTCCTGAGTTTCACATTTGTAACACAGGCTAAATTGAGAAACTTTAGTGATCTTGGTTATGATTTTGCTTATAGTGTCACAGTTAACCACTTACAGGTTTGAAAAATGTGATGTGCATGTCTATTTGGAAATGAAATGGGTTGGTGAAGCTAACTTTCATACAAAGATTTGTGGAAGAGGCAGGGAGCCCTGCCAGCTTTGTCATTACTATACTGTGGGACAGTTGGCTGCAATGTAAGTAACCTTTAGAGCTCAAGAATAAAATACTTAATTTGGGATGTACTTAGAGTACTTTGTATCTCCTGAAGTTTATTCTTATCTCAGTATGCCCATAAAGTCTATTTCCTGTTAATGATTATGTTACTTGGGGTAAATCACCTTGATATCTCAGGAGTTCAGTTTCTTCACGTGTAAAGTAAGTAGGATGAAATACTTTCTATCTTAAATTCCCTTCTTGCGCAAAATATTTTTCCTTCTGTTCTGTGAGTTAAAATTACATTCAGGTGATTTGATGATAAGGTATGCTATTTTGTCTGTGATTAAGATGAAGAAACTGCTGGGCCATAGCAGGCCAAAAGCTAGTATCCACTAAAATCGACTGCTACTTCCCTCCTCATCCTTAAGAGTGGTAGAAAATTGGTGTCCATGATGACCATGAAAGAGAACCCTTGGCAGTGGAATCTTCAGATAATGATTCTGGTAGTGTAGCCTTTTAAAGTGGAATCAGGGCCTCCCCGGTGGCGCAGCGGTTGAGTGTTGGGTTGCGAAGCTGCCCGCAGCCTCTGTAGCGCCGGTTCGATCCCCGGCTGCTCCCCGGCCACCGGAGGAGGGTCCCATGTGGCGCGCAGATCTCTCCTGCCGCCCGCTGCTCCCCTCAGCAGTGTACTTCGGTCCTTCTGCCTGCTCTGCTCCCCGCTCTGGCTCTGGTGAATTCTCTCACCCTCCCGCGCTTCTGACTGTACCCAGTGCTTGTATAAATAAATAAATAAATATTAAAAAAAAAATAAAGTGGAATCACATCAGCATTTGGAAGTTCAATGGATACAACTCTGGCAAAACTAATCAGAACTGCTAGTGGAGAAACTTAGATGAAATGTTTTTTCAGAAAATACCAAAATTTACTCAAATGAATGAAATAGCTTGAATAAACCAGTAGCCATTGAAGAAATTAAATTAGCAATCCCAAATCTCCCTCCAAATAACTGTGAAACACATTTTGACACAGTCAGATGGAAAATTTGATTGTAGCCTAAACATTAGATGAAACCAAGGAAATCTATTTAATTTTGTTAGATGTGATAATGAAAGTTTGGATATGTAAGAAATGTTCTTTGTTTTTTAGAGATGCATACTGAAGTATCTGGGGATAAAGGCATATATCTGCTTGGGATTGGCTTTATTTTATTTTTTTTTTTAATAGAGGCATGTTTTATTTATTTATTTGTTTGTTTGTTTTGTTTATATATGCACTGGGTACAGTCAGAAGCGCGGGAGGGTGAGAGAATTCACCAGAGCCAGAGCGGGGAGCACAGCAGACAGAAGGACCGAAGTACACTGCTGAGGGGAGCAGCGGGCGGCAGGAGAGGTCTGCGCGCCATGTGGGACCCTCCTCCGGTGGCCAGGGAGCAGCCGGGGATCGAACCGGTGCCGCAGAGGCTGCGGGCAGCTTCACAACCCAGCGCTCAACCGCTGCGCCACCGGGGAGGCCCGGGATTGGCTTTAAATTACTTCATAAATGAAAAAAAATTTAAATGGATAATGAATGAAACCAAAGTGGTAAAATATTGATAGTTGTTACATCTAGATAATAGGAATATGGGGAATTTTGAGCTATGGCCTCTGCTTTTATTTATCATTGAAATTATTCCTAACAAAATCATTAAGAACAAATATAATCTTCCTTTCCAAAAGAATCAAGTTTCAAATTGTTCCACACACAAATTTTGCCAAGACCCTCAAGAATCAATAATCCTTTTCTCAATCAAAATATTTCAAAAATAAAGAGAAGGCTACCTAACTTATCTTGTGGTATCAAAAAAAAAGACAATAAGAAGTTATAGACCGGGCCTCCCCGGTGGCGCAGCGGTTGAGCGCTGGGTTGCGAGGCTGCCCGCGGCCTCTGCGGTGCCGGTTCAATCCCTGGCTGCTCCCAGGCCACTGGAGGAGGGTCCCACATGGCGCGCAGACCTCTCCTGCCGCCCGCTGCTCCCCTCAGCAGTGTGCTTCGGTCCTTCTGCCTGCTCTGCTCCCCGCTCTGGCTCTGGTGAATTCTCTCACCCTCCCGCGCTTCTGACTGTGCCCAGTGCTTGTATAGACAGATAAACAGACAAACAAACAAATAAATAAAACATGCCTCTATTGAGAAAAAAAAAAAGAAGTTATAGACCAATCTTATAAACATGGACCTAAAAATCAAAATGAAATGATGAAATGTTAAAAATAGAGTTTAGCAGTATTTAAAGCCCATAGTGTTGAGGAGCTATTTGACTTTAACTCAGGAATGAAAAGATGGTTCAACATCAGAAAATCTATAACTATCATTTACCACATTAACAGGTTAAGAAAGTTATTCCAATGTATGGTGCATTTGGCTATTTATTCCCTCTCAGCTCCTTTACTATATCCCCCATAATACACAATCCCACCTCCCTCCCCGCCTCCCAGAGAAAAGAGGTGAACAAAGGAAAAGTAATCCAATGGGAAGATACATATGCAATTTTAACTTACTTGCTTATTCTACTTTTTAAATAAAAAGATATCCTTGATCTCAGGATGGAAAATTGTACAAGAAAAAATTAATATAGTAGATATGAGGTTCCTTTCTTTAGAAAGACTTCCTTACAAGGTAGGCCCTTGACTGGGAGCAATGAACTGGAATGGTCATCAGTTTTCTACACTTAGAGAAAACCTTCCCTAAGTGACAAGAGTGACTCACTACTTAAGAGTGGCTAAAACTACTTGGGCAAACAATATGGTTTATGCCAAATACTCTCTTTCCTTCTTGGAATCAGGAATTTTGCTATGTGTTAGACAGAGGTTGAATATATAACCAGTTCCTAATAAAAACTTTGGGCACCGAGTCTCTAAATGAACACATGATGAATTTTCTCACATTGTCACAATTCATTTCTGGAGTAATAAATGTCCTGTGTGACTCTGCTATAAGAGGGAAGTTTGGGGCTTCCCCTGGTGGTGCAGCAGTTGAGCGCTGGGCTGCGAAGCTGCCCGCAGTCTTTGCAGCGCCTGTTCAATCCCTGGCCACCGGGTGAGTCCCACATGGCGCGCAGACCTCTCCTGCTGCCTGCTGCTCCCCTCAGCAGTGTATTTTGTCAGTCTGCCTGTTCTGTTCCCTGCTCTGGCTCTGGTGAATTCTCTCACCCTCCCGCGCTTCTGACTGTACCCAGTGCTTGTATAAATAAATAAATCTTTTTTTTTTTTTTAAAAAAGAGGAAGTTTGGACCCATTTTCCTCTACTTTTCCATTCACTGATTTTGCTTTGAATTCTTTTGCTAGTCATAGCTGTGAGTATGACTGTGTGCTGAATTGTGTGTCTTCCTAGTGAATCATCAAACCTGGAGGTGTCTTGGGACCTATAACACTGAGACAGAAATCTAATTATGTTGAAAATCTGAAAACACATTTTTTTAGATTGGAGATCGTCTTTTTTGTTAAAAGAAGTAGACTGTTTGATGGGGTATGGCAATATGTGAATTTCAATAGAATAACATCTTCATGGTATTAGTCACTATCTCCTGGAGCGGGTAGCAGGGGACATGGACATTGCAGCTTCAGGCATGTTGCCTTACAGCCTGGCAATCTGAGGGGAAAGCATTTTTTCTGCCAGAAGTGAGAAAATCCTGGGGAAAGATTCTGATTGGCTTGATGATGTTCATTTGCCTATCCCTAGATCACTCTCAAGAAGGCCATGACGATGCGCAAATATTATGTCTGACCAGGTTAGGGTGGAGCCTGGAACCAGGAGAAAGACATGGTATATGACAGCACACAGATGGCCAATGAGGCAATGGCTGCCACTCATTATAAAATATGATTATTTTCACCCATGTCTGCTACTTCATCCTCTTTAGGAGGGAGTTTGGATCCCACTAGATTCATATGGAAACCCACTGCAACACTTTTTTTATCAGATACGGATGCTTACTCATTTTATCTTGACCCTACTTATTTACTGACTTTGTCCAATAACTTCTGCTTTGAGTCTTTGGCTCTGACACTTTTTCTAGACACTAGTCTTTGCAGGTAGATTGGATAAAAATATTTCATCTGTCTGGTGCTGATGGAAGCTACATTAGTTGAGCCAGTCCATCCAGGTCTACCCACAAACGTCTTAAGACGTTAAGATAACTGATAGGTTATTTCAGTTTCCCTCAGAAGAAGACTCTGAAGCAGTATTTTGGGTACAAACTGCTGATTTGGGAAGAGGTCCCAGGAAACTCTTTAGGGAGTGGGGCAGTAAAACAAGGAAGGTAGTCAACAAGGTGTGTGCTATTAAGCCATCAAACACAGTGGGCACGGAAGCTAAATCCTGAGGAATTCTACGACCAGTACAGAAGAAGAATCTCAGAATTTTCCCCATGGAGGGATGAGGAGCTGGGATATTAATATATCCTCTCATCTCTCTTGAGTCACTGTTCAAGGGCAGCGCTCAGGGTGATAATCCCCTGGCTTCTTTTGGCCTACTACACCTGGACAAAGCAGACTTCCAGTTTTAAAAGAGTTGTCCAGAACAGATACAGATATGGACTGTTGAAAGTTGGTTAGGGAGCACAATAAAGGTATAAAGTTCAGCAAAATTGTTGGAGTAAAGTTCAAGGAATGAGAGTAGGATGCTGATAGATCCTATTATTTTCTGGTTTGCAAACAAAGAGTACTCAGATATTAAAAAACAAACTTTTTCTATGATCCATAAGAAGCATTTGATAATTGCCACATGTAATCCCTGCAGCCTCAACATCTGGGCGATTTCTCAGGCATCTATGGTCCTGCATGGTGCCCTAGTGCATGCCTGAGAGTCTCTCATTTTGCCAGGCTTAGGAGCTCTCTGAAAGCTCCTCCTTTCGTTTTCTTCACTGTACAGCCCAGGACAGGACCTGGTCAAATGAGGACTCAAGTTATAATTGAATCAATGACCACATAGGTGAATACTATTCTATAAATGGACTTGAGAGAAAGAAACAGCTGGAATGTCTCCGCATAACTCCTGCTTCTGCCTGCACTGCTAGTTCCCTTGAGGCTCATATGTCAGGTTCCTTGTTATTCATATCCCAGCTGCAGTTTTACCTTCTCAGGTCACCCCAGACTCCATAATCTAAAGTCACTACTCAGATACTTCCCAGTACCTCGCCCTGTCATAACTCTTTGTAGAGCAAAATAGTCCGTGTCTCCCATAAGATACAGATTATTTATATTGCACTGCCTTCTTTATATAAGAATAAAGGTTTCATAAAAGCAGGAACATTGTCTGGCTTCTCCTCACTGGAGTATATTCAGCACATATGAGTGGATCAGTATTTTTAAATCAAATTAATGCATAGAAAACAAATGGAAATAACCTCCCTTTGGATCCTGGTCTCTTACTAAAGATTTAGGAAGGAAGGAGAAAGTTTCAGTGACTGAAGAGAATATTTAGTCCAGAGGAATCTGTGGGATTTCCATTAGGAACATAGTGACAGAGTAACTTAAAATTGTTTTTATTAAAGTAGATTTAAGACAGCAACTGTATTATATATATCATTATTATTTATATTACATACATGCTATATGTGAAGTAGAACAATAATATGAGTATACTATGTACCCATCTTAAGAAATTTACAGATTAAAAATAAAAGATATTTACAGATAATCTTCGGTAATAGAAATTTATTGCAAAGGTTCAAAGTCACAAGAGATAGCACGGAACACCATTTCCTCCCTAGCCAGATTATTACTTGGAGTCCCAAAAGGTCAGACCCAACTGTCAAGAGGCCTCATGAGGAAATGGAAAATAGCTTAATGTTTTAATTATCTGCGTTCTTTTTTCGAGCTGCCATATCCTCACCCCAGGAGGGTGTGATCAAGACAAAAGTCACCACAGTTGCAAACCCTGAGAAGCAGGCTCGGAAAAGCAAGAGAACAGACTCAGACCCTGAGTGGACTGTCGGGGAATCAGCTTGACGCCAAGAGTTGGAAAAGGACTGGCAGACTGAATGGAGGTTCACTTCTTGAGGCAGGAGGTCCTGAGAAGGGAGGCTGATTAATGTAGCCTGAGCAGGTTTGGTGTTGACTTTCTTCAATCATTTTTTACAGCTCTATTGACTGCTGGGCCCTTTAAGAGGGACTGTGGATGCTTGTGCTTGGAAGCAAAGAGGTAGAGATGGGGTGGGGGGGGGTGCAAAGCATGACAGCTGGCTGGCCTCTGCCAGCTTCCCCAGAGTATGCTTCTGAGAGGGGTCCTCTAGAGTATAGGGTGTTCTCAGGCCTGGGCTATTCTCAGAGACTTCTGATTCAGACTTCCATGTACACAGAAATAGCCTTCCAAGAGAAGGGAGGGGACACAGCAGGACACAAACCCCTTTCCTCTGGGAGAGAGCTGGGCTTTGTTGTCAAGGCTGCTCTCCCTGCCAAACAGGAAGCTTATACTTGCCATGGGCTATACTGGCTTGCTCTGAGCCCACACTTCCTGGTGTTGGGGCTTCTGGCGCTGTCACTGACCCTGGCCTGCATGGGCTACAGCAGTGGTGAACAGCTCTTACAAGGTCAGGCCCACCTCAGTGGCCTGCCCTGTAGCCCAATTATGGGCTAGCCCCCTAAGGATGGCAGAGTGGGTGAGGAGGCAATGAAGAGGCACCTCAGCAGAGCTCACACACACTGAGTGTTGACCTTGTGCCCACTTCTCAACCTTATCATCTCAATCTCATGACCCCAGGAGACACATATACTTTCATTTTCCCCATTCAAGAGGTGAGAAAGCAGCTGTCAGAGGTTAAGTGATAGATCTGGAGTTCAACATGAAGACACTCTGCACTGTTGACACATCAGAGCATCCCAGGGTTACAACCCCTGATGCCTAACAAAAGCAATCAGGTACCTGAGGTACTAATTTTGAGTTCACTTATGACTATCTGCCTCATAAGTCTCAAAGAGGGAAAGTTCTTTATAGAACACAGCTAATAAAGGCAGAAGGAGAGACAGCATTAGAAAATCAGCATTATGCCATCCCTGATGAAATCAAAGCTGGGTAGATATTAAGTGAAAGGCTATTGGGTGTTTGAAAAAATATCAAATCAGATCTTCCCCCTGTGATGAAAAACAAGTACCTACCACCTCCTATGATGTCAAAAACAAACAAACAAACAAACAAAAACAACAGAACAAAAACCAGAGTCTGAGTAAGCCTCTAGACCTACTAGTTAATGAGAAAATGAGTAATAGTGGGACATGACATGACACCAGAGGGGTACAACTAGGAGAGTCAACTAGAATGTTAGCCATCCTAGGGTAGATCACCTCATTTCTGTTTTTTGTTTTTGTTTTTAAATGGCAAAGGAAAAAAAGAAGGAACTATTAAGCGTGTTTAGAGATTTAAGGGACATTGGCAAAATGTAGTATGTGAACCTTGCTTGGATCCTGATTCAGATAAATCAACAGAAGACATTTTGTGATAAATGAAGGAAACGGAACATCAACTGGGCTCAGGAAACAACACTTCAAAATATCACATCTTGGCATATTAAATATTTTAAATTAAAGGGATTTCAAGAAATAGCAGGTGTTAGGACTCTGAGCTTCCCCCATGAAGCGGTTGTGAGACCTTCACAAGGTGCTCTCCATGTAGCTAGAGAAAAGAATATCTCTGAAGACAGAGGGACACTAAAGATTTAATGAAAAGCCCTTGCTAAATTTCCTCTATTTTACTACCCTTGGCACATAACAGTCTGTCCTGTCACATTTCTATGACTTTCCACTGTTCATCAAAGTGAGTATAAAGACATTCAGGTTTGGTGCTGACAAACTCTCCATCTCACCTGCCACTCTTCTCTGCAGTATATTCAATAAATCTACCTTTCCTGTTCTCCACTCTGTCTCTGATGAATTCTTTCATCCCTTCATTCCCCCCAAAACTAAACATCTCCACTTGGGTTTAACTATTTCTTTGGATCTCCATTTCATTATGAAGGTTTCCATGTCAATTAAACTTATATTAAATAACTGTATGCTTTTCTTTAGTTCATATGTCTTTCGTTATAAAGCCCCAGTTAAGAACCTTAAAATGGGCCTCCCTGGTGGCTCAAGAGGTTGAGACGCAACCTAGGAGGCTGTCCACAGCCTCTGCAGCACGAGTTTGATCCCTGGCCAGGGAGCAACCCACATGGCGCAGCAGACCTCTCCTGACCCGCCCGCTGCACCCCTCTGCAATCTGCCTGTTCTGTTCCCCACCCTGTCTCTGGTGAATCCTCTCACCCCCCATACCTCTGGCCTGTACCCCAGCTCTTGTATGCATAAATAAATATTTAATTTAAAAAAAACTTAAAAAAAAGTAAATAGAAAAAGGCATTTTTCCTTCCCCATATCGTCTATTAGATGACAGTGGATGATAATTAGGAATCACTATTGATTTTGTTGGCAATCATGATATGGTTGTTATATATATTTTAAAATCCTTACTTTTTCTGGAACACCACTGAAACACTTATTACCTGAAAATTCCTATTCCTCCACAATAGTCTTTCACAGAAAGGCAAGCTTTATTTTAAAGCAACCTGAAAGAACAGTCAAGGCACCTACAACTATATACCAGTAGAGGGAGCACATGTTAGAGGTCGACCTGGCAGGGGCTCAGCCTGGTGTGTTGCCAATGCTTGCTGATGGACTAACACCTGATCAGTTTCTTTTCAGGTTGAAACTAATAAGCTTGGGGGCCTCCACGGTGGTGCAAGGGGTTAAGTCAGAGCATTATGAAGCTATCTGCAGCCACTGTAGCATGGCACAAGCAGGGAGCTGACCCACATGGCACAGCAGACCTCTCCTGTCTCACCTGCTGCTCCCCTCAGCAGTGTATTTCAGTCAATCCACCTGTTCTGTTCCCCACTCTGTCTCTGGTGAATCCTCTCACCCCCTGCACCTCTGGCCTGTACCCCAGCTCTTGTATGCATAAATAAATCTTAAAAAAAAAAAAGAAACTAAAAAGCTTAATAAAGATGTCCATGATGTGTTTGATATACAATACGCCTATATCAGGAAACAGGACAACTAGAGTCAACTTATCGAGGGACTCAGCTTAATTTCAAAATAAATTTACATTGAGAATTGTTCCTTTAGTAGCTTTCTTCACATTTTCACATTTTTAAAAGTCACAGAGGTTTTATTTGTGTTTTAAGCAGTTGCTTGGTTAAAGATCCTACCTCCATTTCATAGGAAATGGATTACTTTGAATTACTCCTCGTACTTGTCAACTGGAAGATTATTCCA
This sequence comes from Talpa europaea, assembly GCF_964194135.1. Classification (NCBI taxonomy): domain Eukaryota; kingdom Metazoa; phylum Chordata; class Mammalia; order Eulipotyphla; family Talpidae; genus Talpa; species Talpa europaea. The sequence continues at coordinate 75,182,078 of NC_140078.1, forward strand.
CTGTTTTTGTAGCACTGGTTGGGCTGGCATCTGCGATGGTAGCCAAATAAATGAGATTTCTATGTAACACATGCTGGTACCTACGAGTGAAAAATAGGCAAAAATTAGAGGACTATTTTTACCAAACATGATGGAAAAAGCTGAGAATTTATCCATTCCAGTGGAATGATTCACTCACTGATTGGGTGACTCAGTGTTATCAATCAACCTTCTTGTTTAACACATAAAAGGTAAATATATCCAGAATCTTACCTGTTCTCAGTGATTACTTCCATAGCTACCTCTCAAGGTCAAACCACCATCACTTCTTGCTTAGGCTATTTTATTGGACCAGTCTAACTGGTCCCCCTGTTCTACCTCTGCACCCCTATTCTATTCTCCACAGCAGCATGAGTGATCATTATACAATTAAATCAAGACCATTTCGGGCCTCCCTGGTGGCGCAGCGGTTGAGCGCTGGGTTGCAAGGCTGCCCGCGGCCTCTGCGGTTCGATCCCCGGCTGCTCCCCGGCTACCGGAGGAGGGTCCCACATGGCGCGCAGACCTCTCCTGCCGCCCACTGCTCCCCTCAGCAGTGTACTTCGGTCCGTCTGCCTGCTCTGTTCCCCGCTCTGGCTCTGGTGAATTCTCTCACCCTCCCGCGCTTCTGACTGTACCCAGTGCTTGTACAAATAAATAAATAAATAAAAAATAAATCTTTAAAAAAAAATAAATAAATCAAGACCATTTCATACATCTATTTAAAATCCTCCAAAGGCTTCCATCTTATTTGGAATAAAGCTGAGCCCTTCTCATGGCCTATAAAGTCTAAGTGACTAGGGCCTCTAATTACTTTCCTGATCTCATCTCCCAAGACCTTCTTTTTGCTCAGAGTTCTGGCCACAGTGGCTTCTTTGCTGTGTCTTAAAGATATCTAGCATACTCTTTCCTGGGGTCTTTTGTACTTAATGCTTTTTGCCTCATCTACCTGCAGAGCTGGCTCCCTTACCTCAGGTGTCTACTCAGATGTCACATTAGAGATACCTTGTATAACACGGCACCCCATCCACACATTTCAATTGTTTGAAAAATGTATCATGATGCTGTAACATTGATCTGATGCATATAAGGGACACATGGGCTAGCCCACCATCCCACCCCTCACAGAACATTCTTATCAGATCTGAGATTATTTTTATTTTAAGTAATAGAAAACCAAGTGAAAACTGGACTAGACAATAAAAGGAATTTTTTTTAACTTTGATCAAATTTTATTGATTAACCATTTGTTTACAAAACAGTGTAATTTCATGGCCAACAGGCATATGAAAAAATGTTCAACATCACTTGTAATCAGGGAAATGCAAATCAAAACTACCATGAGATACCATCTTACACCAGTGAGAATGGCACATATTAAAAAAACTAGCAACAACAAATGTTGGCGAGGGTGTGGAGAAAAAGGAACTCTTCTGCACTGTTGGTGGGAGTGCAAACTGGTCCATCCACTATGGAGAGCTGTGTGGAAATTTCTGGACCTACTAAACATAGAGCTTCCATATGATCTAGCAATTCCACTCCTAGGTATTTACCCAAAGGACACAGAAACATCAATTCCAAAGAACACCTGCACCCCTATGTTTATAGCAGCACTGTTTACAATAGCTAAGCTTTGGAAACAGCCCAAATGCCCAAAAATACATGACTGGATCAAGAAGATGTGGTACATATACACCATGGAATATTACTCAGCATTCAAAAAAGATAAACACATGCAATTTGCAGCAACATGGATGGTGCTGGAAGGGATCATGCTCAGCGAAATAAGCCAAAAAGAAAAAGAAAAATACCGGATGGTCTCACTCATAGCAGGAATCTAGAAAACTTAAATAAGGGACCAGGAAAATGAATAACTATAAGAAAGTGAAAATCAAAATCAACAAAAAACTATGAACCAGAGACACTTTTTGGGGGATGGGGGGCGGGATGGGAGGGATTGGGGTCAGAATGGGGGAGTTGCAATTGTATGGGGAATATAAAAATAAAATATATTATTTAAAAAAAAAAAGTTAAAAGTCAGGCTTAAAAAAAAATAAATAAAAAAAAAAACACTGTAATTTCAGAGGCACAGCTTCACACCTCAACACGTGCACATGCTCCATTCACCATCCACTGAAGCTCCAGTGCCACTACCCCATCACATTACCCCACTAGCCCCTCCTCACCCCCCTCAGGTAATGCCGTATTTTTCAATCTAAGAGTAACTTTTGTTGTATTTTGTCAGTTTGCTTTGGTTATCTGTATTCCACAAACGATTAAATCATCCAGTAGAGGGGGCCTCCCTGGTGGCCCAAGGATTAAGACGCAACCTATGAAGCTATCCGCAGCCACTGCAGCACGAGTTCGATTTCCGGCCAGCCAGGGAGCAACCCACATGGCACAGCAGACCTCTCCTGACTCGCCCACTGTTCCCCTCAGCAGTGTACTTTGGTCAATCTGCCTGTTCCGTTCCCCACTCTGTCTCTGGTGAATCCTCTCACCCGCCTCACCTCTGGCCTATACCCCAGCTCTTGTATGCATAAATAAATAAATCTTAAAAGAAAAATAAATCATCCAGTAGGTACCTTTCATTTTCTGACTTATTTCACTTAGCACATTCACATGAATGTCCACCCATACTGCCCACCCATATTTCCTTCCTGTAGATTTTACAGTTCCATGAGAGCAGAGCTGGGATCTATCTTGGTGCTGATTCTCCAGTAACTGAAACTGCCTGGTACTCAGTAATACTTATTAAAATACCTATTGAACAAGCGTAAATAAGGGATGAAACACTCTCTTGATCAATGTGAGCTTACTACACTAGCAATTCTTAGTCAGGGATAGAGTTTCCCATGACGAGGACAATCAGACTATGGGTGAGGAAGCATGGCCGGTGCAATCTGAAAAAGCCCACTAGATTTTGATATCTTTCCTACCCATAGGTTGAGACACACTGCACCAAATGGAATATTTTGCAACTAGTTTCTTTACAGAAGTATGAGAAAGTATTTACTATAAACTAGAAAAGCAGATTACCAAATGTCAGAGTCAAAATGTAAAGATTTTGCCAAAGACCAATCACATTATTTCACTGAGTTGTTCAATAAAAGATTATAGGCGATTTTTTTTAGGGGTGGAGAAAGCATAGCTTTCTTAACCATGTTTTCAGTGACAATGAGACACATTATCCTATAATAGATGGGGCACAACTCCTAGACTGCATTTAGATAAGAGACTGATTCTATTTTCTCTAATTTTGGCATATGGTTAGAGAGCACATTAATTTACTGTCCAAATTTTACCTTTGGCTCAACTTGGAAATATTTGATTGATCTTTGTGTGTATTACTGGCAATCTGAAAGTTAGAAATAGGAGGGGGGAACCTAGCAATCAAATTTAACAGAAAAAGCATGAGCCCTTACTAAAAAAAAAAAAAGGATGGGGTAGGGACCCACGATGAGAAAGCAGCCACTGTTCTCTCATCACCTGAAACTAGTTTGGCATGTGGTCCCCACTCCATCCCTGTTGTCACAGATGACATGGCTTCTTGTGACAGAGGCTTTGCAATGAGCATCCTTCAAGTTTTGAAGAAGCTTCACAATGTACTAATGGTGTTGGACAGGTAAGTAACCTCTCAGTCTCATCTGGGATCAATCCATGACTCCAAATTCGGGATATCACCACACTTGCTCTTCTCAAATCAAGAGTCAGAGGAGGGGACTTACTGGACACACTCGTTTGCCCGGCCCTTGTTCTGATACTCCACGATACAGCGGATCAGCTGGTCATTCTCCTCCAGGAGCTGTGAGATCAGACAAAGCATCAATGCCGAGCAACATCGCGATGGCTGGAAACACTTACTCCCTACCCACCTCCTCTCCCAGCCAGCCAGCCAGCCAGGCCTCACTGGTTTGCAGACTGAATTCCCTGTCACCCTGCGCGAGGCTTGCGGCTCAGCATCTACAGACACCACAAGTCTAGGCGGGTAGCCGCTCGCTCAGGAAGTTTCTTGCACTCTGGGGGAATCTCCGCTAAGGAACCCCTCTTTTCGGCCCGGGTTAGCGCTCACCCGCTGGATAGTCTCCTGATTAACTTCCGCCCTGCCTCTCATCCAGTTGGGTACGAAGGCCACCGACATCCTGCGTAGCCAGGTGGGAACCTGGACTCTGGCCCCGGGACCCCGCGCAGGTAGACCCGAGCCAACCTGCAGCTGCAGACGCACTACTGCCGCAGAGGGGTCCACGTTCGACGTTGATTGGGTCTTCCGGCCTAGAGGGCGGGGAACGGGGGGAACGTCATTTGCGAT